>NW_007060528.1:1904-14999 GCF_000164805.1 Carlito syrichta | reverse complement strand
TTGTACACCTAACCCTTAACTGTACCCCACAAAACCATAATAAAAAATATTGATTATGGAAAAAAAAAGAAAGAATATTTATTTTCTGGTTTAATGTCTATGGAATGAAATTGATATTCTGTTACTCTAAGGCCTATTATGTGCACTGAATTTTGTTTCTCAAGTTCCACCTCCACTCCAATCCTCTCATTTTCATGTGGGAATTAATAGGCTTGAGCTGTCTTTAATTTTAACCTACCATGTCAATTTGGTATGTCTCAGTTATCTGTTTTTATGTAGCCAGTGCAAAACTTAGTGTCTTAAAATTACAGCCATTTGTTTTCTTACAGTTCTGCAGGTTGCCAACTTGGACAGGATTTACCTGGGTTGGCTCGTCTCTGCCTCAGTAGAGTTGGCTGGGCTCACTCATGCTTCTACAGTCAGTTGACATGTTGGCTGTGGCTGAATGGTCCTGGGTGAACTCATTCACTGTCGAGTGTCTCAGCTGGGTGGCTGGAATAGAAGGGGTGACAGAGCTTCTCTTTCCAAGTGGTAGCTCTGTCCAGGAAAGTTCTCATCCTCATGGCAGATGGCTGGGCTTGTTCATGAGGTGGCAGTGTTCCTGAGGGTGGGCACAGAAACTGCACATGCTCTTGAAGCTGGTTCTTGGCAATCACAAAGGTCATTTCTGCCTAATTCTATTGGTCAAAGCAGACCACAAGGCCAATTCAATGTCAAGCAGTTAGAAAATAGACTCCATTTCATGCACAGAATTTGTGGCTGTTAGTCTATCACAGGAGAGGATTATAGAAGCCATGGGGAGATAAATGCTGAAGTTAATATTCACACATGATAAACCTCATGTTTTGAATGTAAGGAGTACAACATTTTAATAGGAAACAATTGCTTCCCTACCTCTGTTAAATAAATGGTGAACAAATGCTTAAGAAATACTAATGTAAAGTGATATCGTATTATTATCTTGCTGAGGTCTCCATATGTCTTGTTTGGGCTCAGTAGAAAAGGGTAGTATAATTTGTTGGAAATGAATACATTCTCTTGTCCAGTGGATTATCCAAGGAAGGAGACTGTTATGTCAGAATTTTAAATTCAATAAACAGAGCTCAAAAACAATACAGAAAGGTGAAGGCTTTTTTGATGGGTAAGAGGGTTTTAAGAACATTTGAGACAGGGTAAGAGTTTATTAGTTTTTTCTTTAAATTAAAAAGTATAGCAGTGTTTCAGCCACTCAGCTATCATTATCTGGCTCAATTAACAGTTGTCTTCCCAATTAGAGTAATAGTTCAGATTTAAGACCAGTTGACTTTCTTAATGCAGGAACGGATATGCCTTGGAGCCTTGCCAAGCATGTGTCTTATCAAGTACTATTTGCAAATTAATGTTCTTTAAGCTAGGACGTTTCTTCTCTAATAAATTCTCTGGCAGGTACAATATTATTGTTGTAGAAGCCTTTACACTGAGACTTATCTGTGAGACAAGCTGCTAAGTTGCATAAAAAAGAATTCATTGTCAGATGTCAGAGTTTATACAAAGAGATAATGATTTTTAAAACTTTTTTCTTACTGGAAGTTCACTTTTACTATGTAATTATTTTTTATCTTAATTAACTGTAGATATGATGGTGTTATTATTATTATTTTTTTGAGTTGGAGTCTCACTCTGTCACCCAAACTGGAGTGCAGTGGCCACTCCTGGCCACTGCAGCCTCGACCTGCTGGGCTCCGGCGATCCTTCCGCCTCAGCCTTCCAAGCAGCTGGAACTACAGGCGTGCACTACCACGCCTGGCTAGTTTTTTGATTTATCGTAGAGATGAGGTCTCGCCAAGTTGCCCAGGCGGGTCTCGAACCCGCGGGTTCAGGCAATCCACTCACCTCAGCCTCCCAGAGCACGGGATTATAGGCTGAGCCACCAAACCTGACTGGTGTTGTTATTAATAGCTAACACACATTGAGCGCCAGGTACTAGGCTAAGCGTTTTACTCATCTGATTGATTGAACTTATTCCTCTCAATAAGTCATTTACCCTATGAGATGTGGGTTGTCTATATGTTTTAGATGAGAAAACTGAGACTTGGGGTAGTCAACTTTCCCTAAGTCACCTACCTAGTACAGTATGCTTTTTATTGCTGTTATTTTCATGGACAAAATTTGAAAAGACAGTTCAGCTATTTTAAAAGACACATTGTGTTTCTTTGAGATAGAAATGAATAGCCCAAAGAGGGCTCTAATACAGGTTCAACATTTGTGTGACTTTAATGCCCATAAGCTGGTATTCCAAGACTGGACATCTGGATATTCACAGAATACTGCTGACACATGAACAACACTGGGTTGAACTGTGTGAGTTCACGTATACTAGGATTTAAAAAAATAAATACAGCCAGTCCTCTGTATCTGCGGGTTTTGCATCTGCAACCAAATGTAAATTGAGTGGTATTCATAGGATTTGAAACCCTTGTAAATGGAAGGCCAAATTTTCATATTTTCAGGTCTGCAGGGCCAGCTGCGGGACCCCTGCGGGAGTATGAGCTGTGGGAGTATGAGCAAATTTCGGTATCTGCAGGAGGTTCTGGAACAAATCCTCTGCAGATACCAAGGGCCAACTGTATACTAAATTAATGATGAATTTGAACTTAAGTTGAAATCAAGTGGTTGGAAAACTTTTCCGTAAGGGTCAGATAGGTCAGTTTTGTAAGTGGCATGCAGTAGTAGTTTGTCACAACTACTCAACCTTACCCTTGTGCAAAACAAGCCATAATAATATGTAAATAAATGAACATGGCTATGTTCCAATAAAACTTTATTTAGAAGACCAGGTGGCAGGCTGACTTTGGCCTACGAGTTATAGTTTTGTTGCCAACTTCTTTTGTAAGCCATTTTGCGTCCATTTTGTTGTCTTAATGTTATTCTGTTACCAAAATGCCAGGGGTTCAGTTGGGGTCCTATTGCTCACCACACAGAAGGCCAATTGCTGGGACAAGGAGTATTGCCAAGGAAGAAAGTTTTTATTTGGGTAATATTAGCCAAGGAGAATGGGAGATTGCTTCTCAAATTCATCTCCTGATCCCTCTGACATCAAGGGCTTATATAGTGGGGCAAGAATGTAGAAAACAGGAACTAGGCTCCCTGCTCCCTTGATGGTTTCTTTTGCTTAGCAGAAGCTTCTTAGTTTGATGAGGTCCCACTTGTCTATCTTATTTTTTAAGGTGTAGGCATTTAGGATTGTGAATAGGAATTGATTGCCAGTTCCAATTTCCAAAGGGTGTCTCCTGTGTTTTCTAAGATTCTTACAGTTTGAGGTTTTACGTTTAGGTCTTTGATTCATTTAGAGTCAATTTTTGTGTATAGTGATAGGTAGGGGTCCTGTTTCAATCTTCTGCATATGGTCAGCCAGTTTTCCCAGTACCATTTACTGGGGAAAAAAAATTTGCCAACTGTATATCTGACAAAGGCCTAACATCTAGGATCTACAAGGAACTCAAATGTGCCGAAAGGGAAAAAACAAACAGCCCTATTAAAAAGAGGACAAAATACATGAATAAACACTTCTCAAAAGAAGATATTCGGGCAGCCAACAGACACATGAAAAAGTGCTCAGCCTCACTCATCATCAGAGAAATGCAAATGAAAACCACACTGAGATACCACCTAACCCCAGTAAGGATGGCCATCATTAATAAAACAAACAACAACAGATGCTGGCGAGGATGTGGAGAAAAAGGAATGCTTCTGTATTGCTGGTGGAGATGCAAACTAGTGCAACCTCTTTGGAAGACAGTGTGGCAATTTCTGAAAGAACTAGAAATTGACCTTCCATATGACCCAGCAATTCCATTATTGGGAATATACCCGGAGGAACTGAAATCATTCTGCAAAAAAGAAACCTGCACACTAATGTTTGTTCAGCTCTATTCACAATAACAAAAACACGGAACCAACCATGTTGCCCATTGAAGCTGGACTGGATAAAAAAATGTGGCACACATACACAATGGAATATTATGCAGCCATAAAGAAGGACAAACATATGGACTTGGCAGCAACTTGGATGGATTTAGAGTCTGTCATACTCAGTGATCTATCACAGAAACAAAGAAGAGAGTACCATATGTTCTCACTCATAAGCAGAACTTGAACAGTTATCATAGTACTATAAGAAAGAGATTGGCAGCAGTGGGAAACTATCAGGGGAGGGGGTAGGATTGGCAGTTGAGGGAAACTGTTAGGGGAGGGAGAGGCATACTTCATCAACAAGGGTGCCTGCAAAATCAACATTTGTATACCTAACCGTGAATTGTTCCCCACATCTTTATAATAAAAAACAAACAAACAAAAAACAGGAACTAGGGAGAGATGAGGAAGAGAAGTTGGTAAATGGTAATTGGGAAGTGGCAAGGAAAGGAGTCAGCAAATTGGTGAGGTTTGGCATGTCATTGCCTAGATGTGGTTATCTGGTGAGTTTCTGGTTCTTGATACTATAGTCTGGAAGAGTCGACTCCAGATAAGATATATTGGCCAGCAAGGTCAATTTCTTATTTATTAAAAAACAACAACAGCAACAACAACAAAAAACCCTATAGCCATTAGTTCTATGGGAAATTTGGGCCCATTTCAGTTCCATTAAACCAAGTTTTTGGAATATGCTCTTAATAACAATACCGAGGTCTGTTCTTTAGTATAAAAAAGTCTGGAACACAGAAAAACCTGATCCCACTCATATAAACTGATTTGAAGGGCTTGTTGGCTTTAATCATCTACATAATGGCTTCCTTAGTGTAATTTATTAGCAGTTAATTGAGTTCGAATATCTATTGTGGAAGCCAAATTGATTCAGCCCTGCTGCCGTCATGACAAAATGTACTTGTCCTGTCCCACGATCAGGATCAAAGAAAACCCACTCTGTACTCTGAGACAAACAAAAATAACACATTTTTTCTTTCCAGTTTAGTTTTCAAGGTAAAAGAAACCTTGAGGATTTTCTATAAGTTATTGACTCTTAACAGAACAACTGTACTTTTGACTTTTACCAAACTGATGTCTGAAGATACAGATGTCATAGGCAGATATAAACTGGGAGAAAATTGTTTTCTTCATCCTGAACAGATTAACTCTAACCCCAGTAACTTAGTAATTATAAAAGTTAATATAATTATTGTGTTTTTACTTGATGAGTCAGTTCTAAAGTTTGACTCCTGTGTGACTTCTTTGCAAGCAAGCTTATGCTTTTATTTTGTTTGCTTCATCTCTGATTCTTCCACATGTATTAAGGTTTGGAGACATATTTGCTTATAGTCAATGTGAATAGGAAGAATAATTTCCTACTGGACACATATATGATTGATAATTTAGGATTTTGAAGTTTGGTTTAACCTTGAGGAGGCTGGTCATGGCCTATTTTGACTAGGGATAAAGCTATTGGCCACGATGACAAGGGAAATCTTTCCTTTAACTTACTTTCTTCCATGGTGACAAAAGAGGGCAAATTTTGGAGAAATTAAAAAGAAACTTGGAAAAATTACTTTAATTTTAAAACTTACAAAATCTTTGTGAAGTCCTCATTGCCTGAGTCAGACTTGACCTTATACTTGTCTTGATTCACATAGTATGGTAGACACAACAAGGGTGGTACAATAATCTAACATCTACTTGCCTAATGGTTTTAGACTCTCTTTTTTTAAATCATAGATTTCTAAAAGAGTTATGAATATGGTGTAAAGCATTCTGGTTTTGCACTCCCAAGATTTTATTATTCCATTTCTCTTCTGTCCTAAGATTGAGACCCAAGCCAAAATGATCCAGAAAAAGCCAACCAAATATTGGACTTGCTAATGAACTCTCTACCCCCACAGTTTTCTTCATAATGAGATGATATGATGATGAGATGCTAGTTTCATGAAAATAGAGAAGGCTATTTGGTTAAATATGGCATAGTGAACCCATGTATTTATATTTACTGCTTTCCAAAATATTATGAGAATGACAATAAATAAGTGAGTTGTATCAGTCTGTTTCATGTTGCTAAAAGGAATACCTGAGGCTAGTTAATTTGTAAAGGGTAAAGGTTAATGTGGCTTATGGTTCTGCCATGGCACTGGTGTCTGCTCAGCTTCTGGTGAGGCCTCAGGAAGCTTTTACTTGGGGTGAAGGCCAGGAGAGCCAGCAGGGGAGCAAGCGCATCACATGGCAGGAGTGGAAATAAGAGAGAGAATGTTGTGCCAGTCCCTTATTTCTTTTTCTTTTTCTTGTACCTTTAAAAAATTTTTTTTTAAATTTTAAAGATGTGGGGTACGATTCAGGGTTAGGTATACAAATGTTCATTACGCAGGTACGTTTGCTGATGAGGTGTGCTGTCCCCTACCCCCTCGCAGTTTCCCATTACTGCCAATCCTAACCCCACCCTCCTCTGTGCCAGTCCCTTTTAAACGACCAACTCTCGCGTGAACTAATAGAGTGAGAACTCACTCATTACTTCGAGAACAACACAAACCATTCATGAAGGATCCATTCCCATGAACTTATCACCCCACACTAGACCCCATCTCAAGCACTGGTGATCCCTTTTCAACATGAGATTTGGACGGGACAACCATCCCAACTATATGATGAGGATACATTTAAAAGTGCAAGAAACAGGGAAAGGGAAGACAGTAAATACACCCTGTCTAAATTTTAGATCTGTGCTGTACAATATTGTGCCTACTAAACTACATGCAGTTCTTTACAGTTATTTTTTTATTTTTATTTTTAATTTTTTGAGTTGGAGTCTCATTCTGTTGCCCAAACTGGAGTGCAGTGGCCGCTCCTGGCCACCGCAGCCTCCACCTGCTGGGCTCCAGCTATCCTTCCGCCTCAACCTTCCAAGTAGCTGGAATTACAGGCATGCGCTACCACGCCCGGCTGATTTTTTGATTATTGTAGAGATGAGGTCTCGCTGCCCAGGCGGGTCTCGAACCTGTGGGCTCAGACAATCCACTCACCTCAGCCTCCCAGAGGCACGGGATTACAGGTTGAGCCACTGAGCCTGGCTTGTTCTTTACATTTAAATTAATTAAAAATAAATTCAATTGAAGTTCGGTTATACTGTTTCATTAGCCACATTTTTCAAATGTTCAATAGCTACATGTGGCTGATGGTTACCATACTGAATACACAGACATAGAAAAAGTTCTATTGAATGACGTTAGTTTTACAGATGGATGGGGGAACAGGATCTGAGTGAGGTTTCAGGTTACTCTGCTCTGCTAAGTGGGTTGAATGGTGGCTCTGCAGAAGATATGTTCATGTCATAATTCCTGGAAACCGTGAATGTGATCTTGTTGGAAAGAGGGGCTTTGTAAGTGTAATTAAGTTAAGGTTTTGTGTTTTTTTGAGGTGGAGTCTTACTCTGTCACCCAGACTGGAGTGCAGTGGCACGCTCCCAGCCACTGCAGCCTCAGCCTGCTGGCTCTGGTGATCCTTCTGCCTTAGCCTTTCAAGTAGCTGGAACTACAGGTGCGTGCTACCACATCTGACTAAATTTTTGATTTATTGTAGAGACAAGGTCTCACCAAGTTGCCAGGGTGGGTCTCGAACCTGTGGGCTCAGGCAATCCACTCACCTCAACCTCCCAAAGCACTGGGATTACAGGTTGAGCCACCGAGCCTGGCCAAGTTAAGGTTTTTTCGATGAGGTTATCCTGGATTATTGAGTGAGCCATAAATTTGATGACATGTGACCTTGTAAGAGAGGAGACAGGAAGCCCATGTACAGATGAAGGCAGAGATTGGAATTATTTAGCCATGAGCCAGGAATGCTTGGAGCCACCAGAAGCTGGAAGAGGCAAGAAAGGATTCTCCCTTACAGGCTTTGGAGGGAGCATTATCCTGGTGACACCTCAGTTTTGACTTCTGGACTCCAGAACTGTGGTAGAATAAGTTTATGATGTTTTAATTTGTTACGGCAGCTATAGGAAACTAATAAAGAGGGGAAGTTAAGAAGACTAAATGTCTATTAAAAAAAGAAGGTGAACCAGAAAGGCTTGGATTGGGAGGAACTAGGCTACATGAAGTTAGGAGTAAGGTGCCTTTTTGTGAGAGTCTAAGAGGAAGACTTAATCCAAAAAAGGGCATTTATTAACCAAGTACAATGGCATGCTACAGATCATAAGAGTATTTCAAAGGTTTTGATAGGGCAGGCATCCCACACTGTGGCTATTATCCCCTTATCCAACTCAGCACCAATATCATGGCATCCGTCTTGTCCCTGAACACAGATGGATGATTTGTATCATCTCAGTTGTTGATTGAGAAACTAACTGGCCTTTTCCTCTAAGTACTTGGTACCCTGAATGTTTATTCCCCTACCTGATCCCTTCTTTGCCTTCTGCTTCAATCCCCCTATTTACCTAGCCTCTTCATTCCTGATAGATTTCTTCCCTCGCTCTGTGGTTGAGTTTACTACTGACATGTATGGAACAAAAAGATGACCAGACCCATCTCAAGGAGCAGCCCTTAGTTTGTAGGGAACACCCACTGTGGCCTGCCGACATTTCTCCTTTATCAGAACTCTTGACTCTTCAGAACTCTGTTTTTCTAGAAAGGAAATTTTAGGAGGGAGGATTCAGATTTTATGAGACTGAGGTTTTTGTAATTTTGGGAGTACCATTCAAGATAAAAACTTCATATTAGCCAGGCTCGGTGGCTCAGCCTGTAATCCCACACTGTGGGAGGCTGAGGTGAGTGAATTGCCTGAGCCCGCGCGTTCGAGACCCGCCTGGGCAACTTGGTGAGACCTCATCTCTACAATAAATCAAAAAATCAGCCGGGTATGGTAGTGCGTGCCTGTAATTCCAGCTACTCGGAAGGCTGAGGCTGAAGGATTGCTGGAGCCCAGCAGGTCGAGGTTGCAGTGTCCGGGAGCGGCCACTGTACTCTAGTCTGGGCGACAGAGTGAGACTCCAACTAAAAACAAAAAAACCCCAAAAAAACCAACAAAAAAACCCTTCATATTTAAGTACACAATTAAGCATGATTATCAATATTTACTTCTATTACAAAAAGAAATCACAACAAAGTACTAGGTTAAAAATATCTGATAAATACCATAGACATATAAAATCAGAAAAATAACATAGAATTTAAAAATGAATTACCTGTTAATATAATAATATTTTAATATCTTCACATCTTGAGACTTTTATGGGGTATTATAATTTCATGTGCTTCATTACTGAGTATATTCCCGATACAAGAAAAATTCTTTTGGCCAGTTGTCAATGAGAACCCAATCTTCTGTTTATACAGTTGACCCTTGAATAATACAGGAGTAAGGGGCACCAACCCCTTATAATATGTTGTGTCTACAGATATGTTAATATAATATAATATATGTATATCTAATGCCTGAATATATTATATCTGCATATAATTTTAGATTCCCTAGGAAGTTAACTACTAATTAGCCTACTGTTGACTAGCCTTACTGGTAACATAAATGTGTCAATTAACACACATTTATTTGTCACATGCATTATATTCTGTATTCTTACAATAAAGGGAGCTAGAGAAAAGAAAACATTGTTAAGAAAACCATAAGGAAGATAAAAATATATTTACTATTCATTAAATGGAACTGGGTCAGCGTCAAGGTCTTCTTCCTTGTTATCTTCACACTGAGTAAGCTGAGGAGAGGAGGAGGAAGAAGAAGGGTTTGTCCTGAGATCTCAGGGGTGGCAGAAGACAAAGAAAATCCACATATAAGTGGACCTGCACAGTTCAAACAGATGTTGCTCAAGGGTCAACTGTAGTTTTATAGACCCCATGATTGGGTGAATTTTCCTCAAGCTAAATCTCAGCTTCTTACAGTTCTTATTTCTTCTCCACTACCTTCATGCTTCCAGCACTGGACACTGTAGGACCCACTTAGACTGTGATATAATCTCTTGTTCTATAGCTGCTGGGGGAATCGCACAGTGGCAGCAGGAGTATTCTTCCTAGAAGCCACTCTTATCCTGGACCAGCTAGCAATAACGATATGTGGAAGTGGGTGTGAACCGCACAAGTACATCCCATTAAATTTAAATGTATTTCCAAGTCAACTTCTTCTCTTAGCTGGATCCCAAAATAATGGCAGCCACTCCAACACCCCCCTACTGCAATTGGCTGATTAAGCCTGTTGTTTCTTTCCACTCCAACATCTGCATGAAGATGTTAAAGTGGAAAAAAACAGGGGTCCTAATCAACCAATTGCAGTTAAAATATTGTACTTTGGCAAATTTTACAAAAACGTATAATCATGTGACATTGCGAGGGTACCTCCCAGGGCTTTGGAAAGGGCTCTTGCAAGTGAGGGGTCTGAACGTTCAGATTCACAGCAGATTTGCTTCTGTTTAACATGTTCTTGGGTCTCTGCAGGGTCTGTATTTACAGATCAGATTAATTCATCCATTACTCTTGAGCGATGGCATCAGTCAAGGGATTCTAGAGCATTGACCAGAGAGAGACATTTTCTCATTAGAATCTATTCCTGTAATTGACAAAAATCAAGTTATATGTTACATCTTAACTTTCTAACTAGTTTTGACTCTAAAGAAGCTTAAAGGAAGAGTGAATAATGACAAAGTGGCTTTTTTTTTTTGAGTTGGAGTCTCACTCTGTTGCCCAGACTGGAGTGCATTGGCTGCTCCCAGCCACCGTAGCCTCGACCTGCTGGGCTCGGCGATCCTTCCACCTCAGCCTTCCAAGTAGCCGTAATTACAGGCATGCGCTACCACGCCCGGCTGATTTTTTGATTTATTGTAGAGATGAGGTCTCGCTGCCCAGGCTGGTCTCGAACCCGCGGGCTCAGGCAATCCACTCACCTCAGCCTCCCAAAGGCGCGGGATTACAGGCTGAGCCACTGAGCCTGGCAGAAATTGATCATTTTGTTGAACCAAGTGAAGTTTTTGGTAGCTCCAGGATTCCATGATTCTATGAATCAATGGTGAGATACAGACCAATGGTTCCAATCTTACATGTTCAGTTGTTGAGAGTTATGGAAAATTTCACTCACTTTATAGGGTCTCCTTGTTCAGGATTTTAGCCATACTTGGCATGGGGTGCACCAATAGAAGAATATCTTAATTTCCTTCTTTTTTCTTACATTTTTTGGCTTAGTTTTAGAGATAGGGTCTTGCTCTTGTCATCCAGGCTGGAGTGTGGTGGCCCAATGATAGCTCACTGTAGCCTCAAACTCCTGGGTTCAAGTGATCCTGCCATCTCACCCTCTGGAGTAGCTGGGACTACAGGAGCACACCACCACATTGGCTAACATTTTTATTTTATTTTATTGTTGAGATGAGATCTCACTATGTTTTCCAGGTTGGTTTCAAACTCCTGACCTCAAGCAATCCTCTTGCCTCAGCCTCCCAGCATTGGGATTAAAGGTATGAGCCCCTGTGCCCACTCTTAATCGTCTTCTTAAAGGCAGAGATATTGTCTAAGTCTCTCTGACCACCCTGAGGAGGTTAAAAAAGCAACAAACCCTCCATGGTGCTCCAAAATGTAGTTCAACTTAGGTATCAAGAGAACAAGCCAGTCTGAGAAGTTTCTGGGAATGAAAGCCCACTGACCATTTACTAAGTGTCTGATTTCAGGGATGGGAAGGTACTAGTCCAAGTTTAGGCTGACTTTTTAATGTTTCCAGTATTGACATGAGCAAGATGGAGAAAATTGAGCAAAAATTTGGGGCACGAGATTTGGATTTAAAGTTATGTGTACATATATCCATGTATATGTATGTGAAGCTATGTATAGGCATACTTATCAATAGAGACACAATGTCAAGAAGAAAAAAAAAAAGAAGAAATTTTTGGCTACTTGGGTCCTTTTTCTATGACCTGGAAAATATTGACATGTCTGGTTGTAAAAGTACCTCTCCCTTCTTGGTGCCACCAGGAGAGCTGGGCTGGGTTCTTTGGACACAGCATAGATTTCAGTTCTGGAATATCTCTAACTGTGCTCTGAAGGTGTTCTTTGTACCTTATGAACTTGGGGCATCCAGAGGCTACGATTTCTCAATTCTTAAGGGATTTGGGTTCAGCCTTGATTTCCCCAAACCAACACAGATCCTTGAGGAACCTGGGTCTCTTATGTTATGTTAGTTTTTTTTTGGGGGGGGGCTTGAAATTATTTTTTAAAAAATGATATTTAAAAATATACTACCTAATACACATCAGCAGTGTGAAATCAGCAAAAAGATTTTCTTGAGAATTTTGAGATTTGACATTTGCCACTGAGTTTTGAATTAACACACTGGCTTTCATTTCATAGAAAAGTCCTTGTCAAATTTTGCACTTCTAAATTATTTGAATAGAGCTCCTTAGGGAAAAAGTACTTTGATACAGAGTTGAAGGGTTTCATTTGAATGTTGCAATCACTTGTTTTTAAGCTTAAAATTTGAATATATTTTCCATATTACATTTCTCTAATTTCTGGCTATGATTTGCAAAAGATGATTTATATTTTGATGGAACAAGATTTTCAGAGGTAATTAAAAGTAGTCTTCTGTTAGGGAGACCACTAATAAGATTAACACATTATGTAACTTCTTTAAGATTTAACAGCCTTCTATGTTTACTTGGCCTGGGAGATTAGGATGTTAGTGGATAATGACTTTCATTGTAACATTGAGAGAGATGAGATATTTCTATTATAATAGGCTAAGGTCAAACTCTTCTATTAGATCTCTTAAAGTTTTGCTTCTTTATCACATTACTTTTTATAATTAGTTTCAAATTTAATCATATAAAATTTGAGGAGAAAAGGAAAGAAGAGCTTACATGAAAATTCACATTTGCAACTGGATATGTTTTAAGCTATTTAGCACAGACCTTTGTTGACAAATAGAGGCAGAGATGCCCAAATAAAAAATACAGAGATTTATAGCTGTGATATCCCTTAGAGATGAAATCTGGGGGCTAGAAGGTTGTCCTTAAGAATAGAATCAAGCCGGGCTCGGTGGCTCAAGCTGTAATCCCGCGCCTTTGGGAGGCAGAGGTGAGTGGATTGCCTGAGCCCGCGGGTTCGTGACCCACCTGGGCAGCGAGACCTCATCTCTACAATAAATCAAAAAATCAGC
>NW_007060528.1:920-1839 GCF_000164805.1 Carlito syrichta | reverse complement strand
TGAGGCGGAAGGATCGTCGAGCCCAGCAGGTTGAGGCTGCGGTGGCTGGGAGCGGCCATTGCACTCCAGTCTGGGTGACAGAGTGAGACTCCAACTAAAAAAAAAAAAAAAAAAAAAATAGAATCAATATCTATGGGTGGGTCATGAACTAGATAGTGTACTCTATTGTATAAACATTTCCAGCTGAGCATTGTGGTTCACACCCACAATACCAGCACTTCAAGAGGCCAAGGCTTGAGTTCAGGAGTTTGAAACCAGTCTGGGCAGCAAAAAATACAAGAGTTAACTGGGTGTGGTGGTGCACACCTGAAGTCCCAGCTACTTGGGAGACTGAAGTGGAAGGTTTGCCTGAGCCCAGGAGGTTGGAGCTGTGGTGAACCCCGATAGTGCTACTGCACCCTAGCCTGGGTGACAGAGTGAGACCCTTACTCAAAGTAAAACAAAATTCTTAATGTAAGTGTAGTGTGCCTTGTGAAGAGATAGCCTATAAGAGACAAAAGAGCAATTGTCTTATATATACATAAAAGAATACTTAGTCAATAAGGCAGGCATGAATACTCCATGAGAAAATGATAGATGGTGTCAATATTTTAAATATAAAATAAAAATATATAGTTAATAACCTTATAAATATTCAATCTTATTTGTAATCAACAAATGAAAATGGAAATAAAGTAAAATGTCGCATTGCCTGTTAAATTTAAAGAGATTAAATGGATTGATAATATCCCATATTAGTGAAAGAGTAGGGACCAAACACACAAGCAGGGTGTGAACAGTCTCTGTAAGCAGGAAGCTTGGCGCAATGTCATGTACATATAAAAAATCTTTCTTTATTTTATTTTATTTTTTATTTTTATTTTTTGAGTTGGAGTCTCACTCTGTCACCCAGACTGGAGTGCAGTGCCCACTCCTGGCC
>NW_007060528.1:0-448 GCF_000164805.1 Carlito syrichta | reverse complement strand
TGTCACTCAGTATTATATACTCTAGTTCCATCCAGGTTGCTGTGAAATTCATGATTTTGTTCTTTTTTATGACGGTGTAGTATTCCATCGTGTATATGTGCCACATTTTAAAAATCCTATCCTCTTTTGATGGACAGCGTGGTTGCTTCCAGGTTCTTGCTATTGTGAACAATGCTGCGTAAACATACGTGTGCAGGTATCTTTTCTATAGAGTGATCTGAGTTCTTCAGGGTATATTCCCAGTAGAGGGATTGCGGGGTCATATCAGAGGTCAATATTTAGTGCTTTTAGGAATCGCCATACTGTTTTCCACAGAGGTTGTACTAGTTTGCACTCCCACCAACAATGTAGAAGGGTTCTCTTTTCGCCACACACTCTCCAGCAACTGTTATTTTTTGAGTTATTGATAATTGCCATTCTGACTGGAGTTAGGTGGTATCTCAGTGTG
>NW_007060527.1:0-2270 GCF_000164805.1 Carlito syrichta | reverse complement strand
GCTGTTTGTTTATTATTGGTGTAGAGAAATGCAATTGTCTTTTGTACATTTATTTTGTATCCCGAGACTTTGCCAAAGGCCTTTATCAGTGTAAGGAGGTTTTTGACAGATTCTCTTGGGTTTTCAAGGTACACAAACATATCATCTGCAAAGAGAGATAACTTGACTTCCTCTTTTCCTATTTGGATACCACTGATTGCCACCTCTTCTCTGATTGCTCGAGCCAGGACTTCCAATACTATGTTAAACAGGAGGGGTGAGAGTGGGCATCCTTGTCTTGTTCCAGTTTTCAGGGGAAATGGTTCCAATTTTTGTCTATTTAGGAGTATGCTGGCTGTGGGTTTCTCGTAGATGGCTTTTACTATTTTGAGGTATGTTCCCCGTATGCCTAGATGTTCAAGGGTTTTTATCAAGAAGGGGTGCAGGATTTTATCAAAAGCTTTTTCTGCATCTAATGATATAATCATGTGGTTTTTGTATTGACATCTGTTGATGTATTTAATTACATTTATGGCTTTACGAATGTTGAACAAGTCTTGCATCCCAGGAATGAAGCTTACTTGGTCATGATGGATGATTTTTGAGATGTATTGCTGAATCCGGTTTACTAGGATCTTGTTGAGAATTTTAGCATCTATGTTCATCAAAGATATTTGCCTGTAGTTCTCTTTCTTTGTTGGATCGTTACCTGGCTTGGTTATCAATATGATGTTAGCTGTGTAAAATGATTTGGGGAGAGTTCCATCTTTTTCAATTGCCTGGAATACCTTCAGTAGGATTGGTATCAGCTCCTCCTTAAATGTCTTGTAGAATTCTGCTGGAAAGCCATCTGGACCAGGGCTTTTTTTTTGTAGGAAGTTTTCTTTTTATGTAGTTGATTTCCTTGATTGTTATTGGTCTATTTAGGGTCTCAATTTCTTCTTGTTCCAACCTAGGTAGGTTGTGTGAGGTCAGAAAGTTCTCCATTTCCTTAAGGTTTTCCAGTTTGTTTCCATACAAGTGTATGTAGTAGTCTCTAATGATCTTTTGTTTTTCTTCAGGGTCAGATGTGACTTCACCTTTTGTGTTGCTGATTGTGCTTATTTGATTTTTTTCTCTTTTTTTTTTTTTTTTTTGGTCAGTCTAGCTAGGGGACCGTCGATCTTGTTTATCCTTTCGAAGAACCAGTTTTTTGTTTCATTGAATTTTTGTATTATCTTTTTGTCTTCTATTTTCTGGATTTGGGCTTTTATTTTGGTGATCTGGATTCTTCTGCTGTAATTAAGGTTTTTGTGGTCTTGCTTTTCAAGCTTCTTTAGGTGGCTTGTTAGGTTGTTAATTTGTGTTCCTTCCATTTTCTTCATGAGTGTTTGTAGGGATATAAATTCCCCTCTTACTACAGCTTTCAAGGTGTCCCAGAGATTTTAGTAAGATGTTTCTTCATTTTCATTTGTTTCCAGGTATCTTTTGATCTCTGTTTTGATTTCATCATTGACCCAGGAGTTGTTTAACATCATGCTGTTTAGTGTCCATGTCTTTGTGGGTTTTGGGGGGACCTTGTTGATGTCAATGTTTATTTTTATTCCACTGTGGTCCGAGAAGGTGCATGGTAGAATTTCAGTCCTTTTAAATTTGCTTATGCTTGATTTATGGCTGAGTATGTGGTCGATCTTAGAATATGTTCCATGTGATGATGAGTAGAATGTGTGTTCTGTGGTCTTTGGATGGAGTGTTCTGTAGGTATCAATTAAGTCCATTTGGTCCAAAGTCACATTGAGGTTCCGGATCTCCTTGCTGATTTTTTGTCCTGATGATCTGTCTAGGGTTGCGAGTGGGGTATTAAAGTCCCCAGTTATGATAGTGTTAGAGTCAATATCTTTCTTTAGTTTTCTTAGAAGTTGCTTTATGAAAGTTGGCACACCTATTTTGGGTGCATATATGTTTAGGATAGATATTTCTTGTTGATGGATTGATCCTTTTATCATTATGTAGTAGCCTTCTGTATCTTTTTTGATTTTTAATAGTTTGAAGGGTATTTTGTCTGAAATTAAGATCTCTACTCCTCCTTTCTTTTGTGTTCCGTTCGCCTGAAAGTTTGTTTCCCATCCTCTTACTTTGAGTCTGTGGGTGTCATTTCTAGTGAAGTGAGTCTCTTGAAGATGATAGATTGTTGCCTGATGATATTTTATCCATTTTGCCATTCTATGACTTTTCAGTGGTGCATTTAGTCCATTCACATTTAGGCTAATAATTAAAATGCGAGAGTTGATCCCTGTCATAAGGTTCTTACC
>NW_007060526.1:2106-2930 GCF_000164805.1 Carlito syrichta | reverse complement strand
GGTCGGTAGCTACCTGGGTAACTCAGCTAGATAAGTCAGCAGTCTAGCTACTCAAAATCAGTTAGTTAAGTCAGCTGGCTAGCCAGCTGCCCTAAAAGGATAGCTAGCTAGATAAGTCTGCTGGCTAGCCAGCTGGCTACTTCTTTATATTAGCTAGTTAAGTCAGCTGGCAAGCCAGGGTGATACGCAGGTAGCTAGCTAGTTAATTAAGCTGGCTAGCCACCTGGCTATCTAGTGATGTCAGCTAATTAAGTGAGCTTGCTAGCCAGCTGGCTATCAAGTTAAGTCATCTAGTTGAGTCAGCAAGCTAGCCAGCTGCTTAACTGGTTAAGTCAGCTAGTTAATTCAAATGGCTAGCCATCTGGCTAGCTAGGTAACCAGCTAGTTAAGTCAGCTGGCTAGCCAGCTGTCTAGCTAGTCACATCAGCTAGTTAAGTCAACTGGCTAGCCCCCTGGCTAGGTAGGTACCTAGCTAATTAAGTCAGCTGGGTAGCCTGCTGGCTAGTTAGTTATGAAAGCTAGTCAAGAGAGCTGGCTTGCCAGCTGGCTAGCCTAGTGCAAGCTAGTTAAGCCAGCTGGCTAGCCAGATGGCTATCTAAGTCAGTTAGTTAAGTCAGCTGGTTCGCTGGCTGGCTAGCTAGGTGGCTGGCAAGTAAAGATGGCTGGTTAACAGGCTGGTCATGTAGGTGGCCATCTAGTTAAGCCAGCTGTCTAGCTGGCTGACCAGCATGTTGGCTGGATAGTTAAGCCAGCTGGCTATCAGACTGTCCAGCCATCTGGATGGCTATTTAATTCAGCTAGCTAGCCAGCTGACCAGTCCTTTA
>NW_007060526.1:0-737 GCF_000164805.1 Carlito syrichta | reverse complement strand
AGCAGGCAACTGGTTAAAATAGCTAACTATTGGGCCAACTCCTCAGTCTTCTTGTTAACCCAGCTAACTAGTCGGCCAACTAGTCAGCAGACTGGTTAAGCCAGCTAACAAGTAGGCCGAGTAGGCAGCCAATGTGTTAAACAATCTAAGTATTTAGCCGACTTGTCAGCCCACAAGTTAATTCACCTATCTAACTCGTTAACTAACTAGTTAAGTCAGCTAGTTAACTCGTTCACCAACTAGTTAAAACAGTTTGCTAACTCATTAACCAACTCATTATGTCAGCTAGCTATCTCGTTAGCCAACTAGTTAAGTCAGGTAGCTAAGTCAGCTAGCTTTCCAGCTAGCTAGTTATGTAAGCTAGCTAAGTCAGCTAGTTCATTAGTTAGCTAACTATTTAACTCACCTACTTAAGTTTGCTACCTAGCTAGTTAGACAATTATTAAAGCAGCTAGTTATTTGGCTAGTTAAATAGTTAACTAACTATTGAATACAGGTAGTTAAGTCAGCTAGCTAACTTGTTAAGTTGACCATTTAAGTCAGCTAGCTAAGTAGTTAAGTCAGATAGCTAAATCAGCTATTTAAGTCAGCCTCCTAATTAGTCGATGGTTAAGACAGTTAGCTAGCTAGTTAGCTAACGGGTTAAATCAGTAGGTTGAGTGAGGTAGTTAGCTAGATAACTAATGGGTTAAGTCAGCTGGTTGAGTCAGCTAGTTAGCTAGTTACCAAACGGGTTT
>NW_007060525.1:0-374 GCF_000164805.1 Carlito syrichta | reverse complement strand
CGTTCCATTCACTTCCATTTCATTCCTCTCAATACCATTCCTTTCCATTCCACTCCATTCCATTCCTCTCCATTCAAATCCATTCCACTCCATTGCATTTCTCTCCATTCCATTCCTTTCCTTTCCATTTCATTCCATTACTCTTCGTTTCACTCCATTCCATCCCTCTCCCTTCCATTTCACTGTTTTATTCCATTCCATTTAATTAACCTCCATTTCATTCCTCCTAATTCCGTTTTATTTCACTCCATTAAATTCATTCCTCTCCATTTGATTCTATTCCATTCCATTAAATTCTAATCCATTCCACTCAATTCCATTCCTCTCTATTCCATTCTCCACATTCTATTCCATTCCTGTATTCCATTGCAGTC
>NW_007060524.1:28734-29720 GCF_000164805.1 Carlito syrichta | reverse complement strand
CAGAAAAAGCTTTTGATAAAATTCAGCACCCCTTCTTGATAAAAACCCTCAAACATCTAGACATATGGGAACACACCTCAAAATATTAAAAGTCATCTACGAGAAGCCCACAGCCAGCATACTCCTAAATGGACAAAAATTGGAACCATTTCTCCTGAAAACTGGAACAAGATAAGGATGCCCACTCTCACTCCTCCTGTTCAACATAGTATTGGAATTCCTGGCTCTGGCAACCAGAGAAGAGAAAGCAATCAGGGGTATCCAAATAGGAAAAGGGGAAGTCAAGTATCTCTCTTTGCAGACAATATGTTTGTGTACCTTGAAAACCCAAGAGAATCTGTCAAAAACCTGTTTACACTGATAAAGGCCTTTGGCAAAGTCTCAGGATTCAAAATAAATGTGTAAAAGACAATTGCATTTCTTTACACCAATAATAAACAAACAGAAACCCAAATAAAAAGCACAATTCCACTCACAATAGCCACAAAAAAATGAAATACCTTGGCATCTTCCTAAACAGAGATGTGAAAGACCTTTACAATGAAAACTACAAAACACTGCTCAAAAAAATCAAAGATGACACAAACAAGTAGAAAAATATCCCATGCTCATGGATCGGAAGAATCAACATTGTGAAGATGTCCATCTAACCTAAGGCAATCTACAAATTCAATGCAATACCCATCAAATTACCAGCAACATTCTTCTCACACCTAGAAAAAACAACACAGGAATTTATATGAAAACACAAACATCCAAGAATAGCCAGAACAATCCTCAGCAAAACAAACAAACAAAAAAACCAAAGCAAGTGGTATCACATTACCATACTTCAAACTTTACTATAATGCTACAATCATCAAAACAGCTTGGTTTTGGTATAGGAACAAGCATAAAGATCAATGGAATACAACTGAGATTTCAGAAGCAAAACCTCAATTTCTCAACCAACTCATCTTCAACAAAGCCTCCACCACCCACCACTG
>NW_007060524.1:20655-27994 GCF_000164805.1 Carlito syrichta | reverse complement strand
ATCAGCTATAAAAAAGATACCTGCACACGTATGTTTATTGCAGTGTTGTTCACAATAGCAAGAACCTGGAAGCAGTCATGCTGCCCATCAAAAGAGGACTGAATTAAAAAAATGTGGTACATATACACGGTGGAATACTATGCAGCCATAAAAAAGAACAAAATCATGAATTTTGCAGCAACATGGATGGAACTAGAGTCTATCATACGGAGTGACCTCTCACAGAAACAAAGATCTGAGTATCACATGTTCTCACTCATATACTGGACCTTGAACATCCAATGTAATACTATAAGAAAATGATTGACAGTAGTGGGAAACTATGGGGGGAAGGGAGATGGGATTAACGGTAGTAAATATCTGTCTGGGGACGGGGAAACACCTCTTATCAACAAGGGTGCCTGAACGAAATGTATTTGTATACCTAACCCTTAGCTGTAACCCACAATATCATAATAAAAAATATTGATTATAAAAAAAAAAGAAATGGTCAAAGGACTTTAATAGACATCTTTCCAAAAAAGGCATACTATGGCCAACAGGTATATGAAAAAATACTCAGCATCACTAATCACCAGAGAAATACAAATAGAAACCACAAGGAGATACCACTTCAAAAAATGAAGTTTTGGTGAGGATGCAAAGAAATTGGAACCTTTGTGCAGTGTTGGTGGGAATGCAAAATGATTCAGTTTCTATGGAAAACAGTATGAAGGTTTCTCAGAAAATTGATAATAGAATTACCATGTGATCCAGCAATTCTGCTTCAGGGAAAGGAAGGAAAACAGGATTTTGAAGAGATATTTGCATGCCTATGTGCATTGCAACATTATTCATAATAACCAAGAGGTGGAAACAATGTAAATGTCCATTAAGGGGGAAACGGATAAAGAAGACATAGTACACACATATAGTGGAATACTATTAAGCCTTAAAAAATAAGGAATTCCTGTCCTTTGCCACAACACAGAGGATCCTAGAGGACAGTAGAGTAAATGAAATAAGCAGGCAAAGAAGGACAAATACTACAGAATACCACTTATATGAGGCATCTGAAGTAATCAAACTCTTAGAAACAGAAAAGAAATGGTGGTTTCCAGGGGCTGAGGGGAGAAGGAAGAGGAAAGTTGTTTAATGGATATACATTTTCAATTATGCAAGATGAAAGAGTTCTAGATATCTCTTGCCCAACAATGTACACATTGTTAATACTATTGTACTATACATTTAAAATTGTTTAAGATGGTATCTTTTATGTTATGTGCTTTTACCATAGTAAAAAGTCATGTCATTTCTTCAGTGAATGGAATATCTATTTATAAACAATTGAATTAACAATTGAATCATTAATTTGACTCAGATCATATGGTGATGTTATGATACTATGGGACAGTCATATCACAGTGGCCAAATTCAAGCCTTATGGATGGGGTGGCCAAGTTACAAAAGATAATTATGTGGTTGCCAACATGGATCCAGCAGGTAACACAAGAATTTTGGTGTTCTTAGTCATTTATCTTTAATGGGCAAGAATATTTTAATGCATTTAACTGTGTAAACACATATTATACAGCCTAATCCTTAATATACATGATAAAAAGATAAAACAAGTATTTGGAAAATTTGGGCTCTATCAAGTGATGATAAAAAATAAGAGACATGTGCTTACTAGTCACCCAAAACTGGAGGTATAAACCTAGATTTTTAAAGAAATAAAATGATAAATAGCCAATTGTTCCGGTTCAGGTTACCATAACAAAAGACCATAGACCAGTGGCTTAAACAACAGAAGTTAATTTCTTCATAGCCTGAAGGCTAGAAGTTCAAGTTCAAAGTGCCAGCATTGTTAGTTTCTGGTGCGGGTTCAGTTCCTAGCTTGCAGATGGCTGCCTTCTTTCTGTGTCCTCACATAGTGGGGAGACAGTGTGCTTCTTCTCATAAGAGCACTAATCTCAACATGTGAGGGTCCAACCCTCATGGTTTTATCTAAACCTAATTAACCCCAAAGGGTCAAATACTTTATTTTTTATTTTTTTATTTTTATTTTTATTTTTTTGAGTTGGAGTCTCACTCGGTTGCCCAGACTAGAGTGCAGTGGCCGCTTCCGGCCACCGCAGCCTTGCCTGCTGGGCTCCGGCAATCCTTCTGCCTCAGCCGTCCAAGTAGCCGGAATTACAGGCATGCGCTACCACGCCCAGCTGATTTTTTTGATTTATTGTAGAGATGAGGTCTCGCTGCCCAGGCGGGTCTCGAACCCGCGGGCTCAGGCAATCCACTCACCTCAGCCTCCCAAAGGCGCGGGATTATAGGCTGAGCCACCGAGCCTGACTTCAAATACTTTAAATACTGTCACATTGGTAGTTAGGGCTTTAACATATGAATGGGGGGGCACAATTCAGTACATAGCACCAATTCGTCTGGATAATTTGTTAACACTAAATAAACATCTTCTAAGACTCATGTTTAAATACTTGTCATTTTTTTTGCTATAGCTTACATTCCATATTATGTATCATACATTCCAAGATACAGGTGATTTTAAAACATTTCTTACTATGCTTTGTGTCTCACACTATATAACATAATTTATAAGCTAAAATGCCTTTAAAATTGTTATGTTCATTTGGAATTAGGATATCTAAATTTTAATATAATTAATCTAGAACGGATCAGGTCTCAGTCATTCTGAGTAAATGGTTTTCTATTGTATTTAATTACTCTCAGTTCTTTTACACACAGAGAGGTGCAAATATATCTTATACATAATTCCCATCATCATTCTCATTATAACATGTGGTAAGTTATTATGATGATAATGTTGCTAGGGCAATAAATAAATACATTAAATATAAGATGAGGAAAATGAGGCATGGAAAATTTATGTTATTTGTCCAAAATCACCAGCAATGGCCTATGAGATGAATATGACTTTACTCCAGGTTGTAGCTGCTTTCCACCTTTATATCAAATGGTCAGCATCATGTCTATCAGAAAATATGCTATTTGCTAGAACTAGAAGAGGAAAAGATACACCTGTGTACTCTTTACTGACTAACATCATTCTAAAGATAACAGGGATCAATCTGCCATTAAACCCTTCCTCTGTTTTCTAACAGAAATATCTGCCTAAAATGTCACTACAAGAAACAGTGGATAGTCATCAAAAAAGGTAATACAACTGACATGGAGAAAGGGTAAGTACATACATGTTAACACAAGTGAATGAATGAACAAGGAATAGTAAATGGTGGCAGAATTGAAAAAGAGAACAGACTAGTCTACAAGGTTACAGAGAAAACGTAAATGATACACAGAAAAGGGAAATGACCCGATTGAAAGGGAGCAGAATACCTCAGTGTGGTAGCTTGGAAACTGATATGTAAGAATGGCAAGGCAGCAGAAGTAAATAAGGGAATAAAGAGAAAGAACAAAAAATGATAGACATGTTAATGCTGATATAATGCCCTTCCTGTCCCCAAAAGATTATTTTCCTAAACAAGCATTTACATACTGCTTATTAAGTGTTAGGCATGTTATATGCCCAAGATATAATGATGAAAGCGAATGTCACTTTGCTCAAAAGCTTATAGTGGGGGCTGGAGGACGAGGGACAGTCATTTATGTAGTTAAAGCACATTATAGTTGCAGTCACATTTTTCCAGTGCCAAGTCCATTATTCATTTTAGAAATATTGTCTTATTGTTGCAAATTATCTCCCACCATGAATGTATTACAACGCATTATACTGAACTAGCATTATCTTGTTTTCCTACCTTGTAAGTATTCTTAACCCAAGTTTATAGAAAGAAGGTTAAGATTAAAAAATTACATATTAAATCTTTAGATTATATAGCCAATTCCATTGTCATGTGTGTGTGAACTCTCACGTGTACAAACACACACACACAGACCTTTTCGAAAAATTTAGCCAGAGGGAAGAAATGGTAAGTCGTGAGGTTCTTTGTCTTCCCAGGAGCCCATCTGCAACTCTCAGAAAATTATTAGTCCATAGCCAATCACTCTAAAAGTATTCTAGGTTTCGTGTGAGAACAGGATTTTATTTCTAGCATCATTTATATATGTGATTTGCAAGGTGATCAGTGCTATACCAGTAGTTGAATCAGACAATAGGCACAGAGATGTCTCTTGGATTTTGGATTAAGTTGGAATATATACTTTGGATATGGACTTCTCTTTCTAGAGGGCATTCAAAAGAGGCAAGAGGATACTTTTCTATCCTGAAGCAAACTGGATTTTGTTTAATCCTGTTGTAACTATGTCACCTTAGATAAGTTCCCATCTATTTCCTGGAGAATTAGTAAAGGGAGAAAAACTCTTGCTGATATATCCTGTTTATTTAACAAATAACTGTTATTTGCGGGATTTGACTAAGCTGTGACTCAGCATTTATCAAAAAATGATGTTTAAGCGCTTATTCATGTTACTTTATAAAAAGCAATCACATTTTGTCAGTGATTCATTGTTTGCTCTTCTGGCTTCTATTAAGACGTTGTGATCCTCAAAAGACAATATTTTCCAGTAACAAATAAGTTTGCGTTCCTGGAGAGGAGAGCATCGCTAGGTAGAAATGGGAAATGAACATAGTCAGATGAATGTAAGGGTGGGGGCAGCAATTGGTAGATGGCCTTTAGACTCAAGACTAGATATTTCAATTTGACAACCAATTAGGTGTCTCTTTGTGCAGTTGTGGAGTGTAGGGCTGACTGAGGAGTATGGGATCTGAATAAAGGTAAGGGAGCAAGGAAGCTAATGAGGGAGATTGGGTGGTAGTACCCATGTATAGTGGTTAGGCATTATGCAAGCATTTAGAGACAGCAGTATACAAGTACTTGCCTCTGGTACCTTTATATTAGTGGTTGTGCTTGTCTGTCCCGTCCCTCAACTAAATTGTGAGTTCTAAGGACAGGGAGCTTCTCATTTTATCAGTCCACACATTGCCTAGTGCCATGCCTCACTAGATAAGCTTGTCAATGGAGTGACAAATGTGTTCTAGTTTCTGCAAAATAAACTGAAGCAAAGGCCAATAGAAAACACTTTTGAAGTATGTTTTATCCGAACTGTTTTTAAAATTTGAAAGCGAACAGAATTTTTAAAAAATGTACATATAGATTGACTACACAATAATTAAATTCAAAAGCTTTTTAATGCGAGAGGTCAAAAATGCATGATTTTTGCCTTAGTGCCTTTCCATACTTCCTGTTCTCTAGTCAAACTGCAACATTTACTATTCAACAGACACAACTGGTACTCTCCACCTGTGATCCCAATCCATCTCTGATTCATACTTGACTTCCCACTTTTAAGGTCTTTCCATCCCATATTCTGTTTATATCCCACTCCTCCGTGGCCTAAGACCAGTGCTATCCCTTTCATTAGCATTCCTTGAAATATAAAGAAAGATGCTATCACTTTCTCTACTGATCTCCTACAGCACTGTGTCCCTATTACACCTTCAGCACCTGTAAGATACAAAAAGCCAGGCAGTAGCAGGAAAAGAACAGACAGACACAGAAAAAAGCAGACAGGAGGCAGTCACTGTGTCATAGGAATAACAAAAACCTAGGTTAAAGATTTGCACATTCTTGCTGCTGAAGCTTCAAGAGCTGGATTTATTTTCAGCTTTCAGACATGCATGCTTACAATTAATCCTTATCACCTGAGTAATTCTCTGTTTCATGCAACATAAACGGTCTAATATTGTTTCTTGTATTTGAATACTTGTTATATTTTCTATAACAGAAAATAAAGCTCTTTGAAAGGCAGTAACTTCCATAGCACCTACAGTATGGCACACAGTCAGTACTCAACAAGTATCGTTGAAAAAATAAATGGAGAAAACTGTACAATTCATCTTCAAATCACATTAAATTTCAAGTCATTTTTGTAGCAAGGCAAGAACTGAACACAGGTAGTTCATAATAATATTTTACTAAACATTGCTTTTTCAAATGAACGGCTTGCCTGACTCCCTCTTCACTGCTATGGATTTTTTTCCTATTAGACTTCTGCAAACGTGTTTATGATATATCTTTGCCAAAGGCTAACTTTAGCAGCAACATCATGTATCAAAAAAGATGTCATATAAGCAAATTATATAATATAAAGCCATGCATTCCTCTCATTATTTTAACAACTGTTTTCTTAGTTTAACGAGTGGTGATCTGTATCAGATTCTTTAATGAGAGACCAAAAAATGTAAACTGTACTTGAACTGATGTCACTATTGTCTCTTATTCAGAATGGGAACCACTTTGTCAACCTTATTTTCATATATATCTGGTGTGACTAGATACCCTGAGGGAAATTATTTTTCAACAATGAATTTGAAGGATTAAAAGGTTTACCAATGTCACATGAAATACCTAAAAATGAAGTATAGTCTCATTTCATGGATATCACCCCCTTACACTTACATAGGTTTTTATGGTTTGCAAAGCTCTTTGAAATATATCATCTCATTTGCTCCTTACAAGAGGAGTCTGTGAAAGAGACATGGAATGCATCATCCCCATTTTGTACATTTCAACTTTCACTCCAGTACCTTTTGATTTAGAATCTAGTTTTCTTTCAATTATTCTATTCATAACAGTGTTTTCCAAAAGTCTGGCTATGATCAATTAATGAGTTATGAAACCAATTTTGACTAGCATTAAAAAATGAAATTCAGTATAATATATCATAGATCATCACATTTAGTAAAGGTATAAATTGCTTCATGAAACTTTTGCTTCAGTTTTGTATATCATGATGTAAAATATATTTCTAACTGTGGGAAATGGTGAGAAAAATAAATTGAAAGTCACTGATCTATACCATTTTGCCTATTAAAATCATTAAGTTGCTCAAAAGTAATTTATGATGCCAAAAAGGTCACATGTTATTGGTTCTAACATTAAAATAATTGTGGATAATAAAAATATATTTTCTGGCAATCCTTGAGTTAGGTATTGATTATGTGGGGGTAGTTTCATTGTCTGACCTCTTTTAAGAGTTCTACTTGAATATTAAGCAAAAATTAGGGTTTCTGTATAGGTATGATAGTGGTTTTATTCTTATTCTTATGGGAAAAATGTTAACCATGCTTTATGAAGAAATCATCTTACAAAATATTCACCCAACTTAAATATATTCAGAGAAATGTAGGAAACATTGACTATAGATAACACTCTGGTATTCATACATCTGATTCTTATCAAATAAGGATATCTGATCTCTCTAGAATTTATTAACAGCTTATTTAATTATATGTATTATGAATGAATAATCCAAATGAATAAATCTACAACTTTTCTTCTTCTTTTTTTTTTTTTTTTTTTGA
>NW_007060524.1:1391-20635 GCF_000164805.1 Carlito syrichta | reverse complement strand
AAAAAAAAGTGAGCCGGGCTCGGCGGCTCAGCCTATAATCCCGCGCTTTGGGAGGCTGAGGTGAGTGGATTGCCTGAGCCCGCGAGTTCGAGACCCACCTGGGCAACTTGGCGAGACCTCATCTCTACAATAAACCAAAAAAAATTAGCTGGGTGTGTTAGCGCACACCTGTAGTTCCAGCTACTTGGAAGGCGAGGCGGAAGGATCATCGGAGCCCAGCAGGTCGAGGCTACGGTGGCCGGGAGCAGCCACTGCACTCCAGTCTGAGTGACAGAGTAAGACTCCAACTCAAAAAAAAAAAAAAGGGATTCAAATGACTTCCCCATCCACCAGAATGCACCTTTGTTTTACTCCAAAAGCATCTCCCTGGTAAAAATAAAAATAAAAATTGCCTCCACCCCACCTCACATACACCAAAAAGAAACAAACAGAAAAAGAAGCAACTGGGAGGGGGGGGTCAGTGCATGAGAAGAAAATTTTAATAATTAATATTAACATGTTCTCATTTAAAATAATATATTTCCACCATGAAACATGTATAGGATATAATTTTTTTTTTTTTTTTTGAGTCGGAGTCTCACTCTGTTGCCCAGACCAGAGTGTAGTGGCTGCTCCTGGCCACCGCAGCCTCGACCTGCTGAGCTCCGGCGATCCTTCCACCTCAGCCTTCCGAGTAGCCAGAATTACAGGCATGCGCTACCAAAACCCGGCTGATTTTTTGATTTATTGTAGAGATGAGGTCTCACTGCCCAGGCGGGTCTCGAACCCGCGGGCTCAGGCAATCCACTCACCTCAACCTCCCAAAGGCATGGGATTACAGGCTGAGCCACCGAGCTCGGCTCACAACTGTTTTTAAAGTTACAATGAATATAACAGCTCTTCGCTGCCTGTAAGATATAGCACAGTATCCTTAATGGAGCATAGAAATCCCAGCAGCCTTATCTCCTGTCTCTTCATCCCATCTAGGTCATGCACTTCCATGTCTCCACAGTACTGTACTATGCATGTTTCCTTTGCTTGGATGCTATTGTCTCCCATCCTTCTCAGTGGAGCCAGGGCTTGAAGGATGAATGCAAGTCTTCTAGGCAATGTTACCTTCTCAGCGATGCCTTCATCCATTACCTTTTCTATGTTCTCACATCCCTTATTACAGTTATCTATCAGAAGCCTCACAACATTATCATAATTATTTCTTCACATGCGATTCCTCAGTAAGGCAGTGAGGTGTTTGAGGGTGAGATCTATTTATTATTCGTCTTCAAATCCTTGGTGCCGAACACAATGTCTAGGTCATAATAGGCACTCGATCCCTTATTAAATATGTGAGTGAATATTATTTAGCTTGAATTCACAGTGGCAAATGCGAAAGTACATAAAGCAATTTTTCATGAAGTCATAAGAATTTTTAGATCTATCAAGCTATCTATTCTTTTTCACACTGAAGCCTTTATTGTTCTTTTCTATATGCCTAAATATTACAATATTATTTCGAGGGTAGAAAATGGTGCTTACACCTATTATTCTGTGGCCCATACAATGGCAAAAGAGCTGACTGATTTTGTCTGTTCAAGTCAACATTTAATCAAATTACTGACTTGATTTTATCTGATGATGTGTGTAATATAGACCAAATAGTTATTTTCTCACAGACTGAGATGGTGGTTTAGAGAGAGAGCCTATCAGAATTTTTCCTTATACTTTAGTCATCGTTGTATTATGAAAAAAAAAAAACTCTAAGAGATAGGCAAATATTTTATGGATAGTTGGGTCATTTAATATTTTCTAATATGATGCCATTAAAGTTTCATTTATATTCCTATAGGGTTTTATCCTCACTGTTTCAGCTAATAGACTTTGAAGTCCCAATGTGTCTATCACTCCTTCGAGGGATTTTAAAAATTGTTGTTCTAAAAACACAGCACTTACTTCCTCAACAGATAAAACAGAGAAACCACAGCTGGAGAAGTGTGAACGTCAATTTACCCTTCATAGCATATAAAATTACACTCTATGATTGTAGAGGAAGGCAATATTTAATTGACAGATATTTTAATACATAAATGTATTAAGACACCATCTGTTTGAGGGCTCTACTGTGTATATCTATCCTACAAAGTATTTTCAAAAAATATATGGTAGGCAAAGGAGAATTCTAATTCACACATGAATTTGGGATATAAGTGTTTTTTCCCCCCTGGTTTGAATTCTTCATACATTTTTCTCATATGTTCATTGTTTACACGTCTAATCTTCAACTACATAGTAAGCTCAAGATGGTATAAAAATCTTTCTCATCTCCAGATTCCCAGAGTGGTCAAACCCATGATGGCACACTGCAAGTGTCTAGCAAATATTTATTGAGAAAATAAATGAACACTATCATTAAAACTTTGATGTTTTAAACACTTTCCTTAGAACATTGATATTTTCTCTTGTGTTATGACGCCACAAAGATGAAAACTTCACAATTTCTTTCTCTGCGTATTGAAAGACAGAGAAATGGCAGTAATGGCAGAGCAAGTTGTTGGAATATTCATAACATACAATACTGTCTTTTATGTCAATTTAATACTTTGACTTCCATGTGTGAAACATCTGAACCAAAGGTGAAAAACACAATAAAATTATTGAGTTTGTATCTTCAACTAAAAATCAAACTGCTGGATAGTAGAAAATATCTGGGTGATTAATCCATTCACGTACTCACTATTGCACATTCAATGTCTCAAGAGTGTAAATGTTGGCTATTGCTTTCGGGTCACCTGTATAAATGACAATGAGCTTTCTTGCCTTCTTATTTCAGTTCAGTGTAACAAGGATTCATTATGGTTTTATATTTTGAGGTCATATTGTATATTTTTCTTACTTCTGTTTTTCAAAACCTTATCTTCTAGATTATTAAAATGCTTTTAAAGTAACTTTCTGAATAATAGAAATTACACCTATCTAATGTTAAGTAAAACTATTATTATAACAAATATAGGAAAGTATTCAGGGAAACATACTTTGTCATCTGATTCTAACCAACAAAATATTTTTAATGAGTGCACGTCTATTAAAAGAATCCTCAAGATGCTGTAATTATTATTCATTTTCTAGAATTGTTTCACCATGAAGCTTTATGCTTCTATGGGGACTTTAATGTTTATGTTTTGTGACGGCTGCATTGACTATTAAAAAGCAATTTGGCTGACATTTTAGGTCTTTTGTTGCCAGTTTTAATTGGATTGTTCATCAAGCATCAACTCCCCCGTTAACTGCAAAAATTTCAGGCCAACATCAGTTTACAGTAATGACTGTTTAATGATTTTATCCTGTCAGTATGCAAGCTTCGTATGGATATATGCATGATTAGTTTCATATCAAGACCTGTAATTAAATAATTGAAGGCTAAACAGAATGGATATCAAACATGAACACATATTTAATAAAGACTCGGAAGCTTATCAAAATACTGATTAGCAATTAAAAGCCAATGTTTTGAGTTCATCTGGTGTTAGTACATTCATGATATTTTAGCAAATATTTGTGTAAAGTTTTTGCCTAAAGTTAAAAGACAAATTATTTTTGGCATAGCAGTAAAATTGGATTTTCAAAAGGTAATTTATATCCAATGTGTACCTATCTGCCTAAGTGAGAAAACTCATTTTAACTATTATTTCATTTGGATTAAAAAAAATAGCCAAAACAGAAAAAACCCTAGAGTATCAATATATATTCTTATCAATCAGATATAATTCTTAAGAAGTTCACTCATATACACTCATACTATGCTATTACCTGTTTGTGTATCATAGATTGTTAGAGCTGGGAGGGAGGTACCTTGGAAGCCATTTACTCTAACTTATTATTTTACAGATATTGAAGTCCAGATGAGCTAAATGACTTGCGCAAGATCATATAACCAATTAGCGGCAGAGTCAAGACAAAACTTCAGGTACAATATTTAATCTTACGTATTCCTGGAAGAAAAATCATCAGGTAAAAAAAGTCTTTTGTGTATTGATCAACTCCTTTTCTCTCCATTCCATTAAATCAATGTGCTTCAAAACTAAAATAAGCAAGTAAACAAACCAACAAACGTATCTAGAGAGGTATACACTGAGAAGTTGCACTTTCTCCTCTCTCCTCATCCATTTCTTCTCTAACCTCATAGGTAACCATTTTTACTAACTTTTAGTTTATATTTCTGGTATTTTTATGCCAACTTAGAACATGAGAATATATCTTATTTCTCCCTTTCCATATATAAAGCATAGTACATTTTATATACAGTTTTTAAACTTAACAGTACATATTGAGATGTCTTAGTATCAGTACATAGAAATATTTCTTGTTATTTTTTCTTTAAAGCTGTATAGTATTCCCTCATGTGAATATTACAGTGTATTGGCAAACATAACTACTACTACGATTTAAAAGTGTTTGAGATGCTAAAAGTTTTTTCACCCTACATATTGGAAATTCTTGTTTCCATAATTGAAACTTATACAATGTGGATACCAAGGTAAAAGCTAAACTCAAATGTAATGCGCACAGCACAGGAAAATAACTAGAAAAAAAACACTACTATTTTTTAATTTAAAGTTCCAGTTCTATATGTACAATTAATATGTGTCAATTATAAATAAACATTGATTAATAAAAATCATAAAAATAAAGTTCTAGTTCTAAATCTCATTACATAATTAAGATATTTTCCAGTTTACTGGTATGAGTAAAACTATGTGTTATTAATGAAAATATTTACAATGCAGCACATACAAGTTTCTACTTTTATGCTGTGTTCCATAAGCACAGTATTTCTTTTCTTTTCTTTTTTTTTTTTTTTTTGAGTTGGAATCTCTGTCGTCTAGACTGGAGTGCCGTGGCCGCTCCTGGCCACCGCAGCCTCGACCTGCTGGGCTCCGGCGACCCTTTCGCCTGAACCTTCCAAGTAGCTGGAACTACAGGCGCGCGCTACCACACCCGGCTAATTTTTTGATTTATTGTAGAGATGAGGTCTCACCAAGTTTCCCAGGCAGGTTTCGAACCTGCGGGCTCAGGCAATCCACTCACCTCAGCCTCCCAAGGCGCGGGATTACAGGCTGAGCCACTGAGCCCGGCTAGCACAGTATTTCAAAATCTTTCGATCTTCAGTCCAATAGATCATATTATTTGCCTTCTGTTCATGGTAACCCATATATATCCTGCATTTTAAAATAGATTCACTTCATGTTAGAATAAAATGTCTGCCTATGCTGCTATAGTATCCTGAACGACATTAGGGAGACAGACCAATTAAAGCAGAAGCAGAATTCTTATTAAATGACAGATCCCAGTTTCCCATTTCATGAAACATGTACTCCTGTCACATGCTAAATTCCCATTAACTTCAAGAAGAAATTATGCACAGAAAAAATACGTAGGCTGGAGAGGGCAGGATAAATTAGTGCAGATCAATCCTTAAATGCCAGCTTAAAATGCAATGAATGCTTTAAATTATGTGTAGTCATGTTGTTTGGATTGAACATTATCCACTCACCTCTTGTCTCTGACCGTATCTTCAAAATGAATGGGGCAAAGAATTGGTTGAAATAGAGAAGATACATGAACAACTCGGTTTGAAATTGTAAGCAAAGATGAAATTCAGGGGTATAAGTCATGAAAATGTAATGATTCCTCAAGAAAACAGCTTAAGAGAAAGAAACTGTACTTTTCCTTAGTATACAAATATTTACATTTAAGAAAATAGTTAGAAATATTTAAAAACCCTATTAATTCAGACTAATTTGGAGAGTCATTTTATTAATTAAGTTCAAATAATATTTAAAATATAAGTATGTGATAGTTACTTTTAAGTGTATTACATGTATGTTAGTTACTATTACTAACGTCCTATAGAGCAGTGGTCCTCAACCTTTTTTGGCATCAGGGATTGGTTTTGTGGAAGACAATCTTTTCAATGATAGGGGTACAAGGCGAGGAGGTAATCATCAAACATTAGATTCTCATAGGAGAGGCGCCATCTAGATCCCTCACATGTGCATTTCGCAATATGATTTGTGTTCCTATGAGAAGCTAATGCCACTGCTGATCTGACAATGCAGAGCTTTGCTTGCCAGCCGTTCACTTCCTGGTGTGTGGCCTGATTCCTAACAGGCCACTGACTGATACTGGTCTGCTGCCTGGGGGATGGGAACCCCTGCTATAGAAGCTGTTAGGCTCACTAGCTTTTTTTTTTTTTTGAGTTGGAGTCTCACTCTGTCACCCAGACTGGAGTGCAGTGGCCGCTCCCGGCCACCGCAGCCTAGACTTGCTGGGCTCCGGCGATCTTTCCGCCACAGCCTTCCAAGTAGTTGGAACTACAGGCGCGCGCTACCACGCCCGGCTAATTTTTTAATTTATTGTAGAGATGAGGTCTCGCCAAGTTGCCAGACGGGTCTCGAACTCGCGGGCTCAGGCAATCCAATTCATCTCAGCCTTCCAAAGCGCGGGATTGCAGGCTGAGCCACCGAGCTCGGCAGGCTCACTAGCTTAAAGAAAAACAAAATAAAACTTAATTGCATTCTTCTAATTATTTTTGAGGTGCTTAAAATAGTTTATTTTTTTAAGTAGGTACAACAAGCCCCCTATATTCTTCATAGTGCACTTTTAATGAGATATTTCAGGGCAAGTTTCAGCTCAGCCCGGTCAAAATGATGTTTTAAAGTTATGGGACTTTCCTATATTAACTTAACCAAAAGCTCATCCCTTGAATGGCCTTTAAAAGGTATAAGCATTTTTTAAAAAAGAGTCTCTAATTTAGAATAAATATTTGGTAGAAAATAATCTGAAATCACCTTAATAAGTAATCTAAAACAATATTATAATATACTGCAAAAATATTTTCACTAAAAAGTTGATGTTGAAAGGGATGATATATGTAATAACTGATCAATTATATTAAAAAAATCTTTCCTTATTTTCAAAAATTATATGAATCTCAGTTTGCATGGACATTTTCCACTAGATGAAACCTTACAGCCATAGTAGTAATCTAGCAGCCAATTTCTTTTCATCTGATTTTTATAGGACTCAGAGACACAAGAAAAATAAGTCTTTATTGACAAGATAAAGCTTTATAATTTACACAACTAGCGAGTTGGGTCATTGTAGGATTATTTCCTCACTGCTTCTTAGTAGATGATAGAAAACAGATAGATTTGGAGTAATTTCCTTGAAACGAACCATGTCCTACACTAAAAAAGGAGCAATGTGCCTTTCTAGTACTCTCTTTAAACAATACCTCTGCTTTTTCTTTAGTGACATAGTGGTAAGCTTGGTCAAAACATTTTCTAGAATCTATCAGCCTCGCATGCCAGTGAACTCTTCTAGTTGCCTTGGAAGCACTGCAGTTTTCTCTGAAGCCAGATGTATCAAGATTTTTTCCTAACATCACGATTTCTCATGCTATAAAGAGAAGTTTTGTTAGTGGCAAGTCAAGTTTTCTGATTGTAAATCAAACTACATGGAGGCAATACAGAGTAGGAATTAAGAATTCAGCTTCTGGCAATAATGGTGGACTAGAAAACGTAAAAAGTTTTACATTAAAAACACCTAGAAATGCTGGATAAACATAGCATTTTAAAGAGAGAATGGAGGTGAAAAGAAGTGAAAAATAAAACCAGGAGTCAAAACCAAGATGGGAACTCTAAACCAGAGTGGCATACCCAGAAGTCTATGTTGCTGCTCCCCTGCGAGTGGGTCATCTAAGGACATAGGTTTTTAACCTAAAGTTGCCGAGTCAGGAGATGAGGACCTGGATCTTCACAAGGTAGGGAGTTGCAAATAAGACCTCCACATTTTGCCCATGTATGAACATTCAGAATATTTTTCTCCCAAAAAGGGTATAGTGGAAAAAATCAGCCCACTCACACAAGTAGACAACAAGGAAGCTTGTCTATTCTGGACTGGGCTTTGGGTGAAAACAATAAAAAATCTTTATTAAGAATTTATAAGCATAGGCCTATATCAACCATGGATTTAGAGTTGTGTTTACACTATCTGTGTATTCTAGTCACTATCAATATAATATATTAATATAAAAGTATCTGAAGAACCTGGCAGAGGCAAAAGCAAATGAGACAACAATCCAAAGTTTAAAAATTTTTGAAGAGACCATCCACTTTAACCAAAACCTCACCAAACTATAAGATTAGATCCTCCCAAATTTTGGATAATCAAACTCTTATTTAGAGACTATAAAAATGTATATGTTTAAAATGGTTAAAGGAAAAACAAAAAGTATAAGAACAAAGCAATCCAACTTTTTTGAGTTGGAGTCTTACTCTGTCGCCCAGACTGGAGTGCAGTGGCTGCTCCCGGCCACCGCAGACTCGACCTGCTGGGCTCCGGCGATCCTTCCGCTTCAGCCTTCCAAGTAGCTGGAATTACAGGCATGCGCTACCACGCCCGGCTGATTTTTTGATTTATTGTAGAGATGAGGTCTTGCTGCCCAGGCAGGTCTCGAACCCGCAGACTCAGGCAATCCACTCACCTCAGCCTCCCAAAGGCGCGGGATTACAGGCTGAGCCACCGAGCCTGGCCAAAGCACTATTTTTAAAAAGAGGTCTTGCAGAATTTAAAAAAAAAGTTTAAAAATATAGTAACAAAATATAAAACTCAATGGAAGATAAAACTCAAAAGTCAAGTTAAATAGCAAGTAAGGCACAATAAAGCAAAAATTAAAGAACTTGAATGTATATCTAAGAAAATTAACCAGAATACAGCACAGAGAGATAATGAGATGACAAATCTAAAATAAATGTTAAATGTCATGGAAGACAGAATGATATGATACAATATAGGTCTAACAAACATTGCAAAAAGAGAAGCTAAAGTAAATGGGAAGAAATAAAGATAACTAAGAATATTCCAAAACTGATTAAATAATTTGAAAATCTGAGAAAATTCTCAGGTTCAGGAATCATGACCTACTCAAGTAAGAAGAATAAAAATAAATCCACATATTTAGAACACCGGAGTCAGCCATGAAAATGCACCATCCAGATCTGCTATAAGTGCATAATTGATTGATAGCCCCAGCTCCTGATTTTCGGAATCCATTACTGGGTATATGCAGAGTTCACGTTTCCTATGGACTACTTCCAGCCAATGACTGAACATTCACTGGGTACTAATAAGGCAATTTCTATAAGATGAGGGACTCCTTAACGGGTAACCTCAGTTCTAGGCTCTCCATCAGTCTGGCCAAAACTTTCCTGGATCTGCATTGTGGTCTGAAACTCTTCCAACTCAATCTTTCCTCCTACCATCCCCTTCACAAGTGTCGGATGCAACATCATTATGAAGGTTCTTCCTGCCTTCTCCTGCTCCCCTCATTATCCTTCAGAGGGTCCTCCAGAAAACTCTCAACTATTTTATCCATCTTGACATCTGCTTCTTGGATGATGTGAACGAACACAACACCAAACATAAGGAGAAAATTATAAGACGACTAGATAGAACAGGCAGATTAGCTACAATGGAACTATAGTTAATTAGAGTAACAGCAGATTTCCCAATTGTGCCATTGAAACTGTTGGATAATATGTGGCAAACACTGTTGCTTGCCTACCCAAGAACCTTTAACTTCTTTTGCATTTGTAACAAAACCTGTATGCTGTTCAAGTATGAAAGAGATGTGTCCAACTCCAGACTCCATTACTGGTTCAAGCAAATAATATTTAATTTTCCCTTTCTAGTGACTGGATTAGAGGGTGGACATGTCACCTAATTCTGACTGAGAGGGAGTCTGAAAAAGATTTCTGGAAAAGACGTGAGCTGTAAGAAACAGTGGTGAGTAATGGAATTGGTAAACACATGGGTAAATCTAAAGAAGCATTGAATGTATAAAATATTACAATAAATAATTTGGGGCATTAAGAAAAGTGGAACTAGGATACTGCATAATAATGCCATGTAAGTGAAAGGGAGATCATCAACATTAAAACATTCTAAGCACCATGTATTGTCTAGGAAAATGATAGAGATACTGCTTTAACTTTAGACTTTAATGTCAAGAAAGGATGGCTTAAAAAGGTACAAGTATCTACCAAAACAATAGAAGTGATAAACCTTTTCAATGAGTACTGGCTAAATAGCATACCCCAAATATTTCTGTTTATGTGCAAAGTTTAAAGTTTTTCAAAATTTTATGAGTAAATATTAGACAGCTTTTTTTAGTATGTCATAAATATTTCATAACAGGAAAATAAAGGCTAAAAGAAAGTACAAGATAGCAAAAAAGTATAAAAAAATTGTCAGGACATGCTGGAAATTAGATGGGTTGGACACACAAATATTCCTTCTCTCTGAGTAACTCTTCTGATTCACTTTTGGTGATAGTATGCTAATTGGTAATATATGGCTCCTCTCCATAGAGGAGACAGACATAGAGAAGAGGGGGATCCAAGCAAGCAGAACTATTTCAGTTTATTTTATATTTTATACTTATTTGACTTTTAAATTTTATTTAACATTCATTCATTTTCACTTCATCAACATCTCCACTTAAAATATTGTTCATTTTGCAAATTAAGTCTGGGCACCACTTCTCCTTCCCATGTTTTCCCCAGTCTTCCTGACACTAAACTCCTGTATACCGAAACTAGCTGTCTATTTACTGTCCTCTAATTCTGACAGTCACAATAGCACCTTCTGTGGGATGGTTTGAAATCAATGTTGATGTTCCATTTTTTTTTTTTTTTAATGGCAGCTAGTGATCCTGTTGTCTGAATTCTGACTGTATTCAGTGTAGTCATATAAACATAACAAGAAGGAATGAATCCTTTTCTTTGACAAACTGTTGTTTCATTTCTGGTCCTCACTGCCCTGAGTTTTGTCTTGGGGGTGTTCTACTAGACACTTAAGGTTCTATTAGTGCTCACCTTATCATCGGCCTTTTTGACTTTGAAGAATGTGATAAAATCACCACTATTTTTCCCTTTGAGGAAACGGGTCCCTTCCATTTTTTAGTTTAGTATAAACTCACTTTTCCTTTTCTGAATCTTATTCAATTCCATTTTCTACATCTTCAGGTATAATGACTGGAAGAGTTTGGGTGCACTAGAGTTGAGCAACAGGGAGAAAAGAAGTATTCTGTTTAGTTGTCAATAACTTTCCTGGCAATAATTCACATTTAACATGTGAGACATCTTTGCCCATATTTATGAATTTGCTCACACAAACATATATAAAGTTTTGTTCGCTATTTGGAATAATTTTATATTGCATGGGTTAGCAAACTTTTCTTCTGAAGGTCTGGATAGTATATATTTTAGGTTTTGCAGGTGACATGGTTTCTGTGGCAAGTATTCAACTCTATAGGTACAGCGCCAAAGCAGCCATAGACAATGTGTACATAAATGGACATGGCTGTATTCCAATAAAACTCCATTTACAAAAACAGGCAGTAGGCCAGATTTGGCCCACAGGCCATAGTTTGCTGACCCTTGTTGTATTGGCTTGGTTTTCATTACCCAGTGGATTCATTTCATGAAACAGAGTTCACTACTAGGATTATTTAATCATACTCTTAAATTGCAAACTACTTTTGTTCCAATGAATGAAATTTTTAAAAAAAGTTCGCTTTTGAAGACTGAAATAAAATAATGTTGTCCTGGTTTTTTTTGATATTCTAAAGGTATTTCAGTATAAGAGTCAAGGGGTGCATTTTTACTTCCAATATATTTTAAGCCATAAAAAAGTAAAAGAAGGAGTTTCACCTTTTTTCAATGTGAGTAAATCATATTTAACCCAATCACCTTGAGGAAGATTATTTACAAATTTTACATTTAAATTCATAGATAGCACCTAATCTTATAATTTTGTTGACAGCTGAATTTCTGCTATTCTGTATACCTACAGAGAAGTCCTTGAAATTCAAGAATCTATGTGGTTTGCCACTTTATTTGAACTCAATTTCTAAAGCATTTGTATAAAAATCTGAGTGAAAATCATATTTTATAATAAGCTGCCATTTACAATTACCAAACAATTCATCTTTATTAAAAAATATGGATGTCAGCCGGGTCATGTTATAATGTATGCAGATTGCACACTATACAAGTGCTGCATCTCAGAGTGTGCCATTTCCATTGGAGATGCTGTGAATCATTGGGAATACTGAAAATCAACATACTTATTAAAACAGTTTTCTGAAAGAGAACTGTACAGAATCTTATTCTAACAACCATAGTTTACTGTAATTTTTTGATGGCAGTGAAGTTTCTTGAGGAAGGATTGTCATTCAATGATTGTGGGTCCAGGTGTAACTGACCTTCTTGGCAAAACTGTAGGAAAGTTTGTAAACCATGAAAAGTTTATATTTCTCCTCTATTCAAAGATCAACTATTTACAATATGTTTCTTTTCAAAAACTTAGGGCAGTAGGCATAGTGCACAATTTTCTCATTAAGTCTCTACAGCAGTGCTTTTTAAAAATCACACTTCTCATAGAATAAGTATTTAGGTCATAAAGAGATCTACCAAAAATTATGCAGTACTTTTTTAATCATCTCCTATTGCTTTTAATGTCATGTTTTTAAAACTGTATATAAATTTACAGGATATATAGTGGTGAAATCTGGGCTTTTAGTGTAGCCATCACCCAATATTGTACATTATACCCATTAAGTAATTTCTTATTTTTCACGCCATGCCCCTGCTACCCTTCAGAGTCTCCAATGTCTATTATTTCACATTCTCTGTTCATGTGTACACATTGTTTAGCTCCCCTTACAAGTGACAGTATGCAGTATTTGACTTTCTGTTTCTGTGTTGTTTCACTTAAGATAGTGGCCTCCAGTTCTATTCATGTTCCTGCAAGATATATCTTTAATTCTTTCTTTTTTTGGCTGAACAGCATTTTGTTGTGTATCTATACCACCTTTTCTTCATCCAATCATCCATTGATGGTCACTTAGAATGATTTCGTATCTTTGCTATTGTGAATAGTGCTGCAATTAATGTTATGTTTTAAGTTTCCCCAGTATCTTTGAATGTATGCCCCACTGAGGAAATGGCTTTCAAATTGTGTTTCAGGAACCTGTTTTAGGAACTGAGATAGGGGCTGGCACTTGAGTTTCTCACCTTTACTTGCACCTGTTAAATATATTGAAGTCACACATAATATCCTCATGCAAATAGGAATGTTTTAAGATTGTACGAGGGGGGAGAAACCCAGAATTTATTTATTAAAAGCTGTGTTTGTTTATTCGTACATGTTTAAACTTCAATCACCTTCAAAGTACTGTTTAATGTTACACACTTTTTCCACTGCTCAAAACAGGTTTTGAACTTGTCAATTTTGATGCCTTTTAGAGTTACTACTGTTTTTTGTTTTGCCTCTTCCACATCTGCAAAATGCTTCCCTTTGAGGACTTTTTTCATCCAGAGAAACAAACAAACAACCAAGTCGCTAAGGGTGAGATCAGGTGAATAGGGAGGGTGGGGCATAGGGGCCATGTGTTTTTTGGTCAAAAACTGCTGAACACTCAGCATGGGGTGGGCAGGTGTGTTTTCACGATAGAAGAACAAGTTACCTGTTTGCCACAACTTGGGATGTTTATTCCACAAATTGTGATGCAACCTTCTCAAAATTTCCACATAAAAACTTTGGTTGACCATTTGATCCGGAAGAACAAACTCTGAGTGTACTACAAGGGGCCTGCCCTCCAAAATATAATTCCGGTTTTTGTGGATTCCCCCTAATAATATGCAGAGGGAAGTTCCAAATACACATCGCCTCTCCCTGGAAGTTGACTTTAATTGAAAGATACCACCAACAACATTGGTGGTAGTAGCAGTTCCTCCTCTTTAAACACCTCATACTTGATAATTCCCAGAAAATAATCTCTAATTTTCACAAATATACTAAAAGGGGTAATTGATACTATTCCCATTATACAGATGAAGAAATCAAGGCTCAAAAAGGCTTAAACCCACCCTGTTAGTAAGGGGCAAACCTGGGAACAAAATTTATGTCTGTCTGACCTCAAATAGGGGAGTTTATCCAAACTCCCCTACTTTTATTTTAATGAAAAGTACTTAATAGCAGGAAAACACAAAAGAGGTTTTAAATATTCCTCATTTTAAAAGAGTATCTTTCTTTCCAGTATAAATTAGGGATTGAGTTTATGGGAAATTAAAACACATGACCTAAATTATAATAAATACTTGTTTTGTGTATAAACACACAAATGAGGATAGATTAAAAAATGTCAATGAAATAAAACCGCGTTTTCAAACTCCTTACCCAAGCACCCATTTCTTAATTTATTATCTTATTCTGAAATATTTCAGGTTAAAATTACAACCTTTCAAGGACCAAAGTGTGCGTACACACTTTGAGCAGTAAATTTCACTAAGAAAACACACTTGTTATCTTTTAAGAAATATAGTTCTGCTACAATAAGAGAAATTCATACTGTTGCTGATTCACATCACATGAAACTTTATTGTGTTTCCTCAATCTGATTTTGAATTTGAGATGTTGTTTGGTGATACTATTATTTCAGTTTGGCATCTCACTTTGAGCAGAAATTGAGACTCTGACGGCTTATATCGATGATGGTTTCCAACTGTGATTTAGAGCAACCAAATATACCTGCAAATGACTTTGTAGCCTCAGGGGAATGCAAACTGAGGTCACCAGTAGAGACAAGAAGAACCTTCAGCCACTGATAGAAAAATCATTATTTCACACCTCTGTTAATTAGTTAGATGTCTGAAGTTGAAGAGAAGTAAACTAGACACATTAGCAAGGACTATAAGAAGGCATATTGGGATAGAGTTCAGTATTTTCTGAGCATCTGCAAAGGGCCAAGGGCTATGCATTAAGGTATAGATATTAACGCAAATTGATCCTATACTCAGGGAACACTATATTTCACCTCCGGACTACTCACCTTACTTGTCATTCTTTCCTCCTTGCCTCTACATCGGAAAGACCTTTTTTCTCTTTCTTTTATCTTTGGTTTGTGTGGTCACTTGCATTCTTTTATTCTAAGACAAACTCAAGGATTTCTTTCTTTACAAAAATTTTCCTGAACATTCCTATTTTTGTGCCCCAGTTGGACCATTCTGTCATAGCACCTGTTAAACTGCATCATACTAACTTGTTTACTGTTACGTTAACTCTACTGGGTCATATTATTTATTTCTAATAAGTCCCTCAAAAACAGGGGTTATGTTTTATTTGTCTCATTAAATAATTAATATTTCATTCAACAATTATTTGAGTCTTTTTACGAGCCATACAGTACAGTTATGTTGCACACTATTCCCTTAATCCATGCTTATTAAATGAAGGAAATAAAATCCAGTCTCCAAACTTATGTCCAAATTATCCCATGTATTCCTTATCATAACTCTCCCACCAATCAGTCTAGCACTCTGGATTCAGTTTTTGCTAAATTAACTTGCATTTTCTGATATACATAAATGTTCTTAAGCTGTCCTTTGAGTGTATTTTCCCTTTCTAGATAGATTAAAAACTCCTTGAGGGAAAAGGTCATATCAAATATTTCTACCTTGTTTTCCTATAGTACTTAATAAAGGGATTTTATCTATTAAACACTCAATAATTATGAGTCTAAGAAAGCAACATTTTACTTTGTGATAAGCATTATTAGCATGATATAGAGAAATCACCACTTATTCAGGTTATCAATCTGTTGTTCAAGTCAACTACCTCTCAGCTCCCAAATTCTTAGTCATCAAATACAGTTTCTAGAATGCATCTTACCCCTGCTGCAAGTGCCATAAGCATTGCCTGAGGAACCTCAAAATATTTCACTTGAGCTATTAAAACAGACTCTTATCTGATCTTCCTGCCTTTAGTATCTCCCCCTCCAATCTATCATCAATATTACAACCAGAATGCACTTTCTAAAAACCAAATCTGACTATGCATGGCAGAGACCACCTAGCTGCACTCTAATTTTTTTTTTCCTTTTTCTTTTAAGGAACACAATTAGGTCACATTTCCCAGCTTTTACTACAGATTGGTGAAGATGTGTGGCTGACCTTCAAAAGTAAAAAGTACAAATCAAAACCATATTGAGATACCACATAACCCCAGTAAGAATGGCCATCATTAATAAAATAAACAACAACAAATGCTGTCAAGGATGCAGAGAAAAAGAAATGCTTCTTCACTGCTGGTGGGAATGCAAATTAGTGCAACCTCTTTGGAAAACAGTGTGGCAATTTCTGAAAGAACTAGAAATTGATCTTCCATATGACCCCGCAATCCCCCTGTTGGGAATATACCCGGAGGAACTCAAATCATTCTAAAAAAAAGATACTTGTACACGCATGTTTGTTGCAGCTCTATTTACAATAGCAAAAATATGGAACCAACCATGCTGCCCATCGAAGCTGGATTGGATGAAAAAACTATGGCACATATACACAATGGAATATTATGCAGCCATAAAGAAGGACAAACATTTGGAATTTGCAGCAACTTGGATGGATTTAGAGTCGATCATACTCAGTGATCTTTCACAGAAACAAAGAACAGAGTACCATATGTTCTCACACATAAGCAGACCTTGAACAATTATCATAATACCATAAGAAAGGGATTGGCAGTAGTGGGTAACTGCTGGGGGTGTGGGATTGGCAGTTGAGGGAAACTGCCAGGGGAGGGAGGAGCACACCTCATCAAGGGTATCTGCATAATCAACATTTGTATATCTGACTCTGAATTGTACCCCACATCTTTAAAATAAATTTAAAAAAAAGTAAAAAGTGTTGAGTATACCTTGCAGGTCTGGCCCATAAAAACTTCCATTTTCCCCCCTCACCTCCCTTCCTCTAGCTTTATGTAGACAAACATGGCAACTTTTAAAGCCACATGTTAAAGACAGTGGAACTACACAAATGGGAATAACCTGGTCCCTGTGTCAAACCTGGGAGAACTGCCTACTAATCAGATATTCTCAGGTTTTATTTCAGGTCAATGAGAAATTAGCTACTATTTTCCAGCCATTGTATGTATTTAGGTTAGTTCGTAACAGTAGCTACCATTGTCTTAACTGATACATCCTGTTATACTTATAAGGTCCTTCATAATCTAAATGTGGCTCACTCTATTTTCTCATTCTGCTTTCAATCCTTGACTCTTACCCTCCCATGGTTGTATATGCTTTGGACCTATGCTTCAACCACAATGACTTATTTGGCATCACCAAAAAAATGTGCTTCCATGCCTACATCCATACAGTCCTTCCACAAGAATACATTCTCTTTCTTCTGTATGATACCTGAATTTTTAAAAATCATTTATGGACCAATTTACTTCTCATCTCTAATACTTTTTGTCTTCTCTGATTCTCTTGTCTGAATCAATTGTCTTCCTATTGCCACTCACATAACACATTTTTAAAAAGTCTATATCATAGCATTTGCTACATTTTAAATTAAAATATAGTTTAGCCATCTGTTTGTCTATTTTCAAAACTAGATTGTCATCACCCTATTTATCTTTATAACCCCTGAGAACTAATCCAGACTCTTATACATAGTAGGCACTCAAAAATGTAGCCAAATTGATATTATTCACTTATTTAACACTTTATATACTTTTCAAAGTATTTTGAAAGTATTTTTCACATATATTATTTCACTTTTAACAAGCACCATAGTGATTAGATAGATTTAAATGACTTGACTTAAATAAGGACAAATATTTAATTGTAGAGTACAGTTTAGATCCCAATATCCTGACTTTAATCATGGGTGTGGTTTAACCACATAAGGGAGGAGGAAAAGAAAATTAGTTCGGTAATACTACACTAACCATAAAAGTTTGTTCATAAAAATGACCACATAAATTTCTTTATGATAGGAAAGTACTCAGTCTGTAAGTGTGTGTGAGAGTTGTAGTGTAGTAATAGCAAATTTATGTAGGTAATTTAAGATTTAAGATGACTTAGAATGAAACCTATGATATATTGTGAGGATGACAAAAGCAGACTGCAGAAAGATGATACATAGTAAAATCTCATTTGTGTAAGAAATATCAAGAAGAATACTCATCTCTCAGAGTAGAATATAGGAGAAATAGAACTTTTAAATGTACATTACATAATTTTGTTCTACTTGATTTAATGCACTATTTCATATATGTAAGTTGCTTAGGACAGGCCTAGCATATATTAAATGTTCTATACATGCTTGCTGTTTTTATTGTATTATTTTTATTGTAGTCTCACGTTACACTAAATTTTAGAAGAACTTGATATAAAAAGCAGTGAAAATGTTGAATAAGTGATGAGAAGGGTATAGTTAAGCAATCTTCTACCATAACCTATCTTTCTGAAGATAATAGCCAATTTAAAAAAATCAAACACCTGTAGGTACTGGAGAGTAAACAAAAGAAACAGATTATGGTGGGAAGTCAACACTTGAAAGAAGGGAAGATATGGATGGATTTTCCAGTTTTTATGTTTTGTGTTGTGTGTTTTTTAATCTAAGGGTAGGAAACAATCAAAGCTGCACAAGGTGACAAAAACCTTAACCTAAAACTCTCAATATCTCTAGCTTAAAGAACTCAGTGACAAAGTTCAAGGCAATCACAGTCACTGGAAAGTCAAGGGGCCATCCACAAAAGAAGATAGACAGGATTCACTCTGTATTCTGTCTGGAAACTCTCCCCAAATCTGTCACTGACTTTGAAATCATGCATGTGTGGGGCAGACTCCAGTTGAGAATGAAAGAACTGAACTGAGATTTCAGAGGCAACTCAAGAGACAGAATTTACTATTTCAGCCCCCAAAATTTAATTGCCTTCTGAGTCAAAAGAAAAAAAGTCAAAACTATTTAGAGTAATATAACAGAATCCAGGGTCTCCACAAAATAACAATCACAATGTTTAAGATACAATCCCAGCGGAAATGCCCCGAGGTTCCAGCGGTGCCCACAGGCCACCGAGGCCGTGCCAGGCCCCAGGGACTCGGAGTTCCCGGATACGCAGACCGCTAACCCTTGGCCGAGGGTTGCAGCTGGCGCGTCCTCCGGCCGCGGGAGACGCGGCTGATGAAGCTCTTCAAGCGAGTCACTTGGAACTCTTAAAACCTAACAATGAAAATGAATGACCTGATTTAAAAATGGACAAAAGATCTGAACAGACATCTCACTAAAGAAGATATAAAAAGGAGGAGACGGGGCAAGATGGCGACGGCATAGGTGAACTTGTGAGATTCTCTGAACCCC
>NW_007060524.1:0-1371 GCF_000164805.1 Carlito syrichta | reverse complement strand
AAAAAAAAAAAAAAAAAAAAAAAAAAAAAAGATACAATCCCAAATTATTCAACATATGAGAAAACAAGAGAATGTGACCCATTTTCAGAGAAAAGAATAACCTATAGAGATTAATCCCAAGACAACCCAGATGTTGACATTAGTGGACCACGATTTTAAAGTAACTACTGTAACTATGCCCATGAATAGAAAAGAAAATATGTCCACAATAAATGGAAAGAAAATAAATCCCACCGCAGAAATAGAAAACCTTTTTTTTAAAGCCAAGTAGAAATTCTAAATGAAAATCACAATATTTGAAACAAAAAGTGAAGAAATTCAAGTCATACTCCTCAGTCTCATCAGTCTCTTTGTATACAATAGCCAATTTAGAGGTATTTGCTTCACGCACCTTCATTCTCTGAAAACTGCCCACTACCCATAGAGATAAGAAACCTGAGTTATTTATGTGATTCTGAAAGCTAAATATTTTGGTAGTGAGCCCCAGATCCAAGCATTACTAGTAAGATAATTGACTTGGATTTTAGAATTGGGATAGAGCCTTAGTCAGTTTTAAAATTGAGATGTTATATCAATTCGAGATCGGGGTGTGGCCCTTTCTGTACAGAAAGAAGCAAACAGAGTTCATCCACAGAAAGTAGAAAACACTCAGAAATATATGGAGAAGTTGAAATGTTGGGAGTTGCTGATTTCTAATTTCTGGTTCCAGTCTCTCAATAGGCTTTATAGAGATTTCTGACCTCACATTCTGAGATGCGTTTACAGTCTTATAATAAATTCAATTATCTATATTTTTTGGTTTACTTTTATATGACTTGTTACCCAAAGAATCTCAGTTACATGACAATGTATATTTATATTGTTTGGCCAATGTATATTTCGATTGTTTGGTCATTCATCTATTGAGGAGATGCTGGATGCACCAATGGCTTGAGGCCTAGTGTCACAGGCAATATGGACATGAAAATAATACACCCTCCCAAATTAACTTCTAGGAAAACTAAAGAAAGATGTTTACTCTAACACCATCATAACTGGTGACTTTAATACCCCACTCACAACCCTAGACAGATCATCAGAACAAAAAATCAACAAGGAGATCTGGAATCTCAATGAGACTCTGGACCAAATGGACTTAATTGATACCTACAGAACACTCCATCCAAAGACCATAGAATACACAATACTTATTACCACATGGAACATATTCTAAGATTGAACACATAATTGGACATAAATCAAGCATAAGCAAATTTAAAAGAACTGAAATTCTACCATGCACCTTCTCAGACCACAGTGGAATAAAAATAGACATTGACACCAACAAGGTCCCCCCAAAACCCACAAAGACATGGACACTAAACAGCATGA
>NW_007060523.1:0-360 GCF_000164805.1 Carlito syrichta | reverse complement strand
ACAGCATGATGCTAGACAACTCCTGGGTCAATGATGAAATCAAAACAGAGATTAAAAGATGCCTGGAAACAAAGGAAAATGAAGAAACATCTTACTAAAATTTTGGGATGCCATGAAAGCTGTAGTAAGAGAGGAATTCATATCTCTACAGATGCACATGAAGAAAATGGAAGGATCACAAATTAACAGCCTAACAAGTCACCTAAGGAAGTAGGAAAAGCAAGACCACCAAAATCCTAACTTCAGTGAAGAATCCAGGTCACCAAAATAAAGGCCCAAATCCAGGATATAGAAGACAAAAAGATAATACAAAAAAATCAGTGAAACAAAAAGCTGGTTCTTTGAAAGGATAAACAAGAT
>NW_007060522.1:0-342 GCF_000164805.1 Carlito syrichta | reverse complement strand
GCTGCTGACTAGTTAGCTTACTCATTATCTAACGTGCTAGCTAGGTGACTTCATTATCTTTCTTAACTCCTTAGCTAATGAGCTAGCTAGCAGACTCATCCAGCTGACTTAATATGTTAGTTAACTAGCTAACTACCTGAATCAACCTGCTAACTTAGTCTGTTAGTTAACTATCTAGCTGGTTGTCTTAACCAGCTGACAAAATTAGAAAACTGACTTAGCTAGTTGACTTAACTGGCAGACTCAACTAATTAGTTATCAAATTTAACTATGTGAATTAACTAGTTAGCTAACTATTTAACTAGCTGTATAACTAGCTGACATAATTAACTAACTAGTCAG
>NW_007060521.1:0-473 GCF_000164805.1 Carlito syrichta | reverse complement strand
GCCACCGCAGCCCCTCCCCCCGCCACCGCTGCCATCGCCGCCGCTGCTGCGGCCTCCGTGACGAGTAGCACATCACACCACCCGGCCCGAGGCAATCCACACCAAACCCCTTCAGGGAAGATCTGCTGGAATCGCTGCCACCTCTCCTGCGTGCGAGACTGTCCTGCCCGCCCGGCATGGGGTTCCTGTTGCCTGCTTGGAGGCAGGCAGCCATCTTGTTCCTGTCCAGCCCCACCCCCTCTGGGGCGAGCAGCTGAGATAGCACCACCTGTTGGTGATTCAAGGTAACAACACCGAAACGGGAGAAACAAGCTTGATAAAGACATAGACCAAACGGCTGAACGGAGGTTAATCTGAACTGTCCTTCACAGCAGATCAGGGGCAACTAACCCTAACTGCAAACTAATTTACCAGCTTGAAAAGAAAACTAGGAATCAGACCTGAAAGGACATTGGACTTAAACGAAATGTCTC
>NW_007060520.1:0-461 GCF_000164805.1 Carlito syrichta | reverse complement strand
TTTGCATCTCCTTGATGATTAGTGAGGTTGAACATTTCTTCATGTGTCTGTTAGCTGCTCAGATGTCTTCCTTTGAGAAGTGTCTGATCATATCTTTTGCCCACTTTGTAATGGGGTTGTTTGTTTTTTTCTTTTCAGCATGTTTGAGTTCCTTGTTAATCCAAGATGTTAGGCCTTGTAGATCCAAGATGTCAGACCTGGGTTGGCAAATACATTTTCCCAGTCTATGGGCTGTCTCCCTACTCTCTTGATGGCTTCTTTGGCTTTGCAGAAGCTTGTCAATTTAACAAGGTCCCACTTGTCTATCTTATCTCTTATGGCCTGTGCGTTTCGGGTGTTGCTCAGGAATTGGATGCCAGTTCCAATTTCCATAAGGGTGTGCCCTGCATTTTCTAAGGTTTTTATGGTTTGAGGTTTTACATTTAGGTCTCTGATCCATTTAGAGTTAATTTTTGTGTATG
>NW_007060519.1:0-389 GCF_000164805.1 Carlito syrichta | reverse complement strand
CTGAACCCAGAAGACTGGGGCTATGGCGAGCTGTGATCCTGCCACAGCACTCCAGCTTGGGTGATAGAGTGAGATCCCAACTTGATAGGTAGGTAGGTAGGTAGATAGATAGATAGATAGATAGATAGATAGATAGATAGATAATGGGTAGGTAGATAGATAGATGATAAGTAGGTAGGTAGGGAGATTTTTTTTTTTAAGCAAAACACAATTTGCACAGCCTTCAGGCAAGGCTCAATCCTGCGTCCCTGAGTGTCCTCAAGACTGTGGCTCAATTTCTCTGACTCTCTTGGCTCTGCTGCTGCCGCCTGTCAACTTCTGCTCTGGCCGCTTTCCCCATAGTAGCCTGAGACTGCCAGCCACACCCCAGCCAAGGGTCCCCATGCCTA
>NW_007060518.1:0-410 GCF_000164805.1 Carlito syrichta | reverse complement strand
GGAGTGAAGAAGAATGGAATTAAATCGTGTAAATGAAACGGAATGGAAGGAAATGGAAACGAGGGGGATGGAAAGGATGGAATGGAGAGGAAAGGAAAGGAATTGAGTTGATTAAAATAGAAGCGAATGGAGAGGATTGGAATGGAATGCAAAAGAGTGGAATGGAGAAGAATGGAATGGAGTGGAATGGAATGGAATGGTGAGGAATGCAAAGAAATGGAATGGAGAGGAATGCAATAGAATGGAAATGAATGAAATAGAGTGGAAGGGAGAGGAGTGGAATGAAGAGGAATAGAATGGAATAAAATGCAGTGGAATGAAATGGAATGGAGAGGAATAGAATAGAATGGACAGAAACGGAATGGAATGGAGAGGAATGGAATTGAATGGAATGCAGAGGAATGGAATGA
>NW_007060517.1:0-984 GCF_000164805.1 Carlito syrichta | reverse complement strand
TTATTTGGGTTTTTTCTCTCTTTTTCTTGGTCAGTCTAGCTATGGGACCATCGATCTTGTGTATCCTTTTGAAGAACCAGCTTTTTGTTTCATTGATTTTTTTGTATTATCTTTTTGTCTTTTATGTCCGGGATTTGGGCTTTTATTTTGGTGATCTGGATTCTTCTGCTGTAATTGAGGTTTTTGTAGTCTTGCTTTTCCAGCTTCCTTAGGTGGGTTGTTAGGCTGTTAATTTGTGTTCCTTCCATTTTGTTCATGGGTGTCTCATATAAATTCCCCTCTTACTACAGCTTTCAAGGTGTCCCAGAGATTTTGGTAAGATGTTTCTTCATTTTCATTTGTTTTTAGGTGTCTTTTGATCTATGTTTTGATTTCATCATTGACCCAGGAGTTGTTTAACATCATGCAGTTTAGTGTCCATGTCTTTGTGGGTTTTGGGGGGACCTTGTTGGTGTTAATGTTTGTTTTTATTCCATTGTGATCCGAGAAGGTGCATGGTAAAATTTTGGTCCTTTTAAATTTGTTTATGCTTGATTTATGACCAATTATGCGGTCGATCTTAGAATATGTTCCATGTGGTGATGAGTAGAATGTGTATTCTGTGGTCTTTGGATGGAGTGTTCTGTAGGTATCAATTAAGTCCATTTGGTCCAAAGTTACATTGAGGTTCCGGATCTCCTTGCTGATTTTTTGTCCTGATGATCTGTCTAGGGTTGTGAGTGGGGTATTGAAGTCCCCAGTTATGATAGTGTTAGAGCCAATATCTTTCTTTAGTTTTCCAAGAAGCTGCTTTATGAAAGTTGGCGCACCTATGTTGGGTGCATATATATTTAGAATAGATATTTCTTGATGATGGACTGAGCCTTTTATCATTATGTAGTGGCCTTCTGTATCTTTCTTGATTTTTAATAGTTAGAAGGGTATTGAGTCTGAAATTAAGATGGCTACTCCTGTCTCTTTTGTATTCCGTTCGCCTGGAAGTTC
>NW_007060516.1:0-324 GCF_000164805.1 Carlito syrichta | reverse complement strand
GAATGGAATGGAATGGAATTGAATGGAATGGAGAATAACGGAATGGAATATAGTGGAATGGAATGGAAGGGAGAGTATTGGAATGGAGTGAAATGGAATGGAATGGAATGGAGATTAACGGAATGGAAAGGAGAGGAACGGAATGGAATGCAATATAATGGAGAGCAATGGAATGGAATGGAAAGGAGAGTAACTTAATGGAATTAAATGGAATGGAATGGAGAGTAATGGTATGGATTGGAATGGAATGGAATGGAGTGTAATGGAACGGAATGGATAGTAACGGAATGGAAAGGAATGGAATGATATGGAGAGAAACGGAAT
>NW_007060515.1:4099-4717 GCF_000164805.1 Carlito syrichta | reverse complement strand
CCACTCACCTCAGCCTCCCAAAGGGGCGGGATTACAGGCTGAGCCACTGAGCCTGGCTATCTGTGGTGTAAAAAGTCAGGATGGGGGCTAGGGACTGGGATTGAGCAGGAAGGAATTCTGGGATCTGATAGTGTTGTTTCTCAATCCTCATGAGCCTTTGTACTGGGTTGTGTTCGCTTTGAAAATTCTTCAAGCTGTAACTTATGATTTGTGCACCTTCCTGTATGTTTGGTACCCTTCCATAAAATCCTTACAATTAAAATTTATAAAGAGTATGGGCTCTGGAATCAGACTGCCTGGGTTCAAATCCTGAATTGGCCTCTTCCTGTCTGTGTCCTGAAGGACGGCGGCACCAGCAAGACTCAACACCCTTTGAGGCCAAGAGATTTATTAGAACAGCAGCTACAGAGAGAGGGAAGAAGGTCTGTAACCGCCTGGTAGGGAAGGGGGAGTGAGAGAGAGACGGCGAGAGAGGTCTGTATTTATCAGTTTGGGAGGGGGCGGCCAGTGCTCTACCGGAGACTGGCCATGCCGGCCAGTGCCATCTTAGGGTCTTTATTGGAGGGAGCTATGAGGTAGTATTCCTATAGGGAGATAATATTTGTGCATAGGTTTAAG
>NW_007060515.1:2193-3109 GCF_000164805.1 Carlito syrichta | reverse complement strand
AAATTTTTGATAATAGCACATACTGGGGATCAGCTGGTAGAGTCTGGGTTTTCCTGCAGAGACGCATCGGTTGCAAGTCCAATCAGCCATGCCCCATTAAATTGTAAAGTTATTGGCTAGGCTTATTAATATGAATATGGTTAAAGCGTAACTGGAGGTAAAACTGGGGGTTATTTTGGTCTTTAAGGGAGGTATCTGGTGAGAACAAAGCTGGTGACAATTAAGAGATAGGTAGTAACTAACAGAATTTTTGCTGCAGGCGGCCAGTTTGTGGGAGCTGAGCAGGTGAGTAAGATAGTAAGTAGAATGGCGATCAGGCCAAGAAAGGAGAGGGGCCAAGGGTCACAAGTTTTCTGTGTTGCATCCAGGATGTGGGGTTGGATTTGGGTTGGGATGAGTGGTGAGTCGAGACAGGCGAAGTTTAAGTGGCTGGTCTGGAACCTGGGAGCAGGTGTACCTGTGGGTGGGTGGACAAGTCTTATTATGGGTGGACTGTGAGGAAGGAGGGGTGGCAGGTTTAAGACGGGAAATGTGAATCCATGGGGTAACCTGACATTGGGCTGTGATAAGTTTTGCTGCCGTGGGAGTGGATAAAACTACTTGAAGAGGTTCAGACCACTTTGGGTTAAGGTGAGTTTTAGTTTCCGGGTCAGAAAAATAAACCCATTGTCCAGGAATAAGAGGAGGTGGGATTTGACCTTTGGACGAGACAGGTAACAGGAGGTTTTGATATTCCCAAATGTGGGAACGAGTGAAGAACAAGAGGGGGTAAAGTATGTGATTGGGTGTCAGAGGGGTTGCAGTGGGGATTCCTGGGGGCAGCGCTGGACGGCCATACATCACTTCAAAAGGCGAGAGTTGGGACGGTTTTTTTGGGAGAACTCACATGCGAAAGAGGGCCAGTGGGAGGAGGGAG
>NW_007060515.1:1742-2173 GCF_000164805.1 Carlito syrichta | reverse complement strand
CCCCAGAGTGCCGTTTCGTGTTATACACTGGGCCACAGGCAAGTCATGTGGGAGAGGGATATTAAAACATGGTAGTGAAGGTGTACATTGGGTTGGGGGTATAGGGAGAGTTCAATTTCCAGCAACCGGGACAGGGGAGACCCAGGATTGGCCAGACTTGAGGCATAGCCAGCAGTCCTTTGCTAGGTCGGGGTTAGTGAGGTTAAGCAGGGTATGGGTTTGGCTAAGGACAGGAAGAAGTTCCGGATCTGTCTGATAAGGGCCCCAGGGTTTTGGGAGGTTGGGGCACACCAATACCGGCCCATTGAAATGTTGAATGAGCTCTTCTTCCGTGACCCGCTTAGTGTTTTGCTGTTCAGCATAATCTTGCGCCCTTTCCCCATCTGATCTCCCCACAGGAGGTCTGAGGTTCCAGCAGATTTTTTCTCCCT
>NW_007060515.1:0-1191 GCF_000164805.1 Carlito syrichta | reverse complement strand
GAGATAGAGGGGGGGTTTGGCAGTGGTGAATTAGTGGGAGGTGTATGGCTTAGACCAGGGCAGGTAACAGCCACCATAGTGGGGATGGACCCCGAGGCTGCTTGTTGGGCCACACTGGGGATGGACCCCAAGGCTACTTGTCGGGCCACGTTATCTGCCCTAGAGTTTCCCTGAGTTATGAGTGAGGAGTCGGACTGGTGGGCCTTGCAGTGAGAAATGCCAATATTGGTGGAAAGCAGAGAGGCAGTGAGAAGGTTGGAGATTAGTTTAGCATTAATTACTGCTGAGCCTTTGGTAGTCAGTAACCCCCTTTCCTTCCACATGGCCGAGTGGGAGAGGAGAATGAGGAAAACATATTTGGAGTCAGTGTAGAGTGAGAGGGAGTGTCCAGCCGCTAGCTGGAATGCTCGAGTGGCAGCTATAAGTTCTGCCTGTTGATTAGTGGTGCCTGGCAGGAGAGGCTTTGCCTCAATGACATGTGTAATAGAGGTGATGGCATATCCCACAACTCGGGACCCATTGTGTAGGAAGGAGCTGCCTTCAGTGAACCAGGTATAGGAGGGGGAGGGCAAAGGGCCCTCCTGGATGTGAACCAGGCAAGGGAGGAGAGGAGAGCCTCCACAGCTTCTACACAGTTGTGGGTTGGTGGGGCTGTGGAGGGAGGGAGCAGCGTGGCTGGGTTTAGGGGCACGCAAGTTTGAAAGGATATGGAGGGATCTTGTAAAAAGAAGACAAGGAGCAATAGGACTCGACCGGGGGGTAGTGTTTGAAGGCCTTTGTAGCTTAGAAGGTGCTGTAGATGGTGGGGGGAGGTTACTGTGATAGGGGCCCCGAAGGTGAGTTTTTTGGATTTGCACACCAGCATGTGGGTGATGGACAGCGTTCGCAGACATGGGGCCCAACCCTGGACGGTGTGGTCTAACTGCTTTGAGAGATAGGCCACCAGGGCGAACACCTGTCCATAAAGCTGCCCTAGGACTCCCAGGGCCACCCCTTTGTTTTCGTGCACATACAAGATGAAAGGTCGGTGTATGTCCGGCAGATGGAGAGCGGGGGCCTTTATGAGGGCTTGCTGAAGGGCAATAAAAGGTTGTTTGATGGAGGAGGGTGTTAGGATTGGCTCATTGGGGTCTCCCTTCATGAGAGTATAGAGTGGCTTTGCAAGTAGGGCAAAGTTGGGAATCCACACCC
>NW_007060514.1:0-315 GCF_000164805.1 Carlito syrichta | reverse complement strand
ATTCAGAAAATCCCAGCACTGGGTAACTTGACCCCTTGGTTCTCCAGGAGAACTCAGGCTATGCCAAATTTCTGTGATGACAGACTTTAGACAGCCACACTTCTTGGACAGCTGACTCTTCTGGGGATGCCCTATTGAGTCTGACGGTTCCCCATGGGGGTCTCATCTTCTCTACCAGCTGATTCTCCTCTCAAATGCCTTTTAAGTAATCTCTCTACTCTCTCTCTCTCTCCTGATATTAAGCCCAAGCATCTTATTAGCCTCTGTACACAGGACTGGCCTACATATCCCTTAGACAATCAAAATCAGTGGCCC
>NW_007060513.1:0-826 GCF_000164805.1 Carlito syrichta | reverse complement strand
GTGAAAAGGAACACTCTACACTGTTGGTGGGAGTGTAAACTAGTGCAACCTCTGTGGAAAGCAGTGTGGCGATTCCTAAAAGCTCTAAAAATCGACCTTCCATATGACCTGCGATCCCCCTACTGGGAATATACCCTGAAGAACACAAATCACTCTATAAAAAAGATAACTGCACACGTATGTTTATTGCAGCGTTGTTCACAATAGCAAGAACCTGGAAACAACCATGCTGCCCATCAAAAGAGGACTGGATTAAAAAAATGTGGTACATATACACGATGGAATACTACGCAGCCATAAAAAAGAACAAAATTATGAATTTCGCTGCAACCTGGATGGAACTAGAGTCTATAATACTGAGTGACCTCTCACAGAAACAAAGATCCGAATATCACATGTTCTCACTCATATAATGGACCTTGAACATCCAATGTAATACTATAAGAAAATGACTGACGGTACTGGGAAACTATGGGAGGGAGGGGGATGGGATTAACAGTAGCAAATATCTGTCGGGGGATGGGAAAACACCTCTTATCAACAGGGTGCCTGAATGAAACATAATTGTACACCTAACCCTTAACTGTACCCCACAAAACCATAATAAAAAATACTGATTAATAAAAAAAAGAATATATTAAAACACATTCATAATATAACTACCCAGAGACAGACTTAATATTTTGACTTATTTCCTCCCATCTTTCTTCCATACTGTTTAGGTATATATTTATTTATTTATTTATTTTTAATGTAATTGGGACCATACTGCATAAGTAGATTTATATTGTTTCTTTTTTTTTTTTTTTTTGGAAGTTCTTTTCCC
>NW_007060512.1:0-815 GCF_000164805.1 Carlito syrichta | reverse complement strand
GAGGTTTTGCTTCTGGAATCTCAATTCTATTCCATTGATCTATATGCTTATTCCTATACCGATACCAAGCTGTTTTGATGATTGTAGCTTTACAGTAGAGTTTGAAGTCTGGTAATGTGATACCACCTGCTTTGTTTTTTTGCTGAGAATTGTTCTGGCTATTCTTGGACGTTTGTGTTTCCATGTGAACTCCTGCATTGTTTTTTCTAGGTCTGAGAAGAATGTTGCTGGTAATTTGATGGGTATTGCATTGAATTTGTAGATTGCCTTAGGTAAGATGGACATCTTCACAATGTTGATTCTTCCAATCCATGAGCATGGGATATTTTTCCACTTGTTTGTGTCATCTTTGATTTCTTTGAGTAGTGTTTTGTAATTTTCATTGTAAAGGTCTTTCACATCTCTGGTTAGGAAGATACCAAGGTATTTCATTTTTTTGGTGGCTATTGTGAATGGAATTGTGTTGGTTTTTTTTTTTTAATCAATGTTTTTATTATGGTTTTGTACAGTTAAGGGTTAGGTGTACAATTACATTTCATTCAGGCACCCTGTTGATAAGAGGTGTTTCCCCATCCCCAGACAGATATATGCTACTGTTAATCCCATCCCCCTCATCCCCATAGTTTCCCAGTACCGTCAGTCATTTTCTTATACTATTACATTGAATGTTCAAGGTCCATTATATGAGTGAGAACATGTGATACTCGGATCTTTGTTTCTGTGAGAGGTCACTCAGTATTATAGACTCTAGTTCCATCCAGGTTGCTGCGAAATTTATGATTTTGTTCTTTTTTATGGCTGCGTAGTATTCCATC
>NW_007060511.1:0-305 GCF_000164805.1 Carlito syrichta | reverse complement strand
GTATTCATTTAGGAAGCATTTATTGAGCATTCATTAGGTACAAGATAGGGCTATGTCTTTTGACTACCATGATGAGTTAACATCTAATCAGAAAGCATTGTTCCCTCTCTCTCTCTCTCTCTCTCTCTCATTCTCTCTCTTTTTGATCTCTGTTTTTCTGTTTTCATTTACTCTTGTAATCTTATACTGAACATCTTAGATGATAAATGATTTTTAGTTATAATAATTGTTTTCACCTGGGCGCAGTGGCTCAAGCCTTTAATCCCAGCACTTTGGGAGGCCGAGGTGAGGGGATTGCCTGAGCC
>NW_007060510.1:0-507 GCF_000164805.1 Carlito syrichta | reverse complement strand
TAAATCAACTGGCTATCCAGGTAGCTAGAGAGGTAGAAAACTAGTTAAGTCAGCTGGGTAATCAGCTGATTAACTAGTTAATTTAGCTAGTTTAGTCACCAGGATGGCCAGTTACCTACCTCGTTAACCAACAAGTTCAGTCAATGGCTAATCCACTGACTAGTTAGTTAAGTTACCTCGTTAGGTGAGTTGGCTTGCCAACATGCTAGCTCTTTTTTTTTTTTTTGAGTCGGAGTCTCACTCTGTCACCCACCCTGGAGTGCAGTGGCACGCTCCCGGCCACCGCAGCCTCGACCTGCTGGGCACCGGCGATCCTTCCACCTCAGCCTTCCAAGCAGCTGGAATTACAGGCACGCGCTACCACGCCAGGCTGTTTTTTTGATTTTTTACTGCAGAGATGAGGTCTCGCTGCCCAAGCGGGTCTCGAACCCGCGGGCTCAGGCAATCCACTCACCTCAGCCTCCCCAAGGCGCGGGGATGACAGGCTGAGCCACCGAGCCCCGGCTG
>NW_007060509.1:0-329 GCF_000164805.1 Carlito syrichta | reverse complement strand
TTATTTATTTCATTCACAGTATTCTTTATTACGGTTATCTCAGATATCAGTTCCTTCCTAGTTTCTTCTTGTCTCTCCTCAATTCTTTTTAACCTCTCCATTAATGTCTGGATATCTAGGTTTGTAGTTTGGGATCAGTCATTCTGGGGGCTCTTCATTGTTTGCATTCTGAAGTCAGTTTCTCAGTGTCTACCCTCCCAGGAGTCTGGGAGGGACCCATATTCTTCTTTTGGTTTTTCATTTAGGTAGATTTTTCTCTCTCTCCCCTTTTCCCTCCCCTTCTTTAATTCTGTTTTTCAGGGAAGGTGGGGTTGCTTTTGTTCACTTGT
>NW_007060508.1:0-316 GCF_000164805.1 Carlito syrichta | reverse complement strand
TCTTATGGCAGGAGCACTTGGGGTTTTGATCAGGAATTGGTTGCCAGTTCCAATTTCCATGAGGCTGTCTTCTGCATTTTCAAAGGTTCTAATAGTTGGAGGTTTAACATTTATCTCTTTGATCCATTTAGAGTTGATTTTTGTGTATGGTGATAGGTGGGGGTCTTATTTTAATCTTCTACATGTGGTCAGCCTATTTTCCCAGCACTATTTACTCAGTGGGTTCTCCTCTCCCCAGTGGTTGATGATGGAGTCTTTGTTGAAAATCAATTTGTTGAGAAATTGAGGTTTTGCTTCTGGAATCCCTATCTTGTTC
>NW_007060507.1:0-432 GCF_000164805.1 Carlito syrichta | reverse complement strand
CAACTCTATAAGAACTCTATGATAGGAACAAATTCTCACATTTCAATAATTAACCTGAATGTGAATGGACTAAATGCAACACTGGAAAGACGTAGAATGGCAAAATGGATAAAATATCACCAGGCAACAATATACTGCCTTCAAGAGACCCATCTCACTAGAAAGGACATGCAGAGACTCAAAGTAAGAGGATGGGAAACAAATTTTCAGGTGAATGGAACACAAAACAAAGGAGGAGTCGCAATCCTAATTTCAGACAAAATACCTTTTAAGCTATCATAAATGTAAAAAGATACAGAGGGCCACTACATAATGATAAAAGGTTCACTCCATCAAGAAGACCTATCTATCCTAAACATATATGCACCCAACATAGGTGCGCCAACTTTCATAAAGCAACTTCTAAGAAAACTAAAGAAAGATATTGACTCT
>NW_007060506.1:0-752 GCF_000164805.1 Carlito syrichta | reverse complement strand
GCAGGTCAAGGCTCTCTTGTGTGCAGGGTTCACCCATGAAGGGCAGGACAATCTCTTTCACGTGCATGGACTTTTGTCAGTTCAGGACGGACTCTTCCAGGTGAAAGGGCTCTCCGATCAGGTGCCGAACCGGCTTTCGTAGGTTCAGGGGTCTCTTATCAGGTGCAGGACAATGTCTTTTGGGTGCCAGACTTTCTTGTGTGATACGGGACTGGCTCTCTTAGGTGCAGAGCTCTCCCAGCAAGTGCAGGACACTCTCAGGTGCAGGGCTGTCTTGTCAGGTATAGCCATGAGTGTATCTGGTGCAGTTCTCTCCCATCAGGTGCAGAACAGACTTTCTTGGGTTCAGGGCTCCCCTATCAGGTTAAGACAAGCGTTCGTGGATCCAGGGCTCTCCTGTCCTTGGCTGGACAATCTCCCTCCAGTGCAGGACTTTTCTTGTCTGGTACGGGACAGACTCTCTGAGGTTCAGGGCTCTCCCTTCCGGTGCCAGACAGGCTTTCTTGGGTGCAGGGCTCTCCCATCAGGTGCAGGACAGGCTTTTTGGGTGCAGGGCTCTCCCATGAGTTGCAGAACAGGCTTACTCGGGTGCAGGGCTGTCCCATCAGGTGTAGGACAGTCTCTCGCGGATGCAGGAGTCTCTTGTCAGGTAAGGGACAGGATTTTACAGGTGCAGGACTCTCCCATCAGGGTCAGGACAGGCTTTATTAGGTTCAGGGCTCTCCCATGAGGTGCCAAACAATCTCTCTCAG
>NW_007060505.1:0-357 GCF_000164805.1 Carlito syrichta | reverse complement strand
TGGTTAGGAGGATGCCAAGGTATTTCATTTTTTGTGTGTGGCTATTGTGAATGGAATTGTACGTTTTATTTGGGTTTCTGTTTGTTTATTATTGGTGTAAACAAATGTGATTGATTTTGCACATTTATTTTATATCCTGAGACTTTGCCAAAGTCCTTTATCAGTGTAAGGAGGTTCTCTTGGGTTTTCAAGGTACATGATCATGTCATCTGCAAAGAGAGATAGCTTGACTTCCTCTTTTCCTTTTTGAATACCCCGATTGCCTCCTCTTCTCTGATTGCTGGAGCCAGGATTTCCAATACTATATTGAACAGGAAGGGTGAAAGTGGGCATCCTTGTCTTGTTCCAGTTTTCAGG
>NW_007060504.1:0-572 GCF_000164805.1 Carlito syrichta | reverse complement strand
AGTGAACATTTTATCATTATGTAGTGGCCCTCTGTATCTTTTTTAATTTTTGATAGCTTAAATGGTATTTTGTCTGACATTAGGATCATGACTCCACCTTTCTTTTGTGTTCCATTCGCCTGAAAATTTGTTTCCCATCCTCTTACTTTGAGTCTGTGTACATCCTTTCTAGTGAGATGGGTCTCTTGAAGGCAGAATATTGTTGCCTAGTGATATTTTATCCATTTTGCCATTCTATGTCTTTTCAGTGGTGCATTTAGTCCATTCCCAATCAGGCTAATTATTGAAATGTGAGAGTTTGTCCTATAATATAGTTCTTATAGAGTTGTTCTTCCACTTGGTTTATTGTCTTTCTTTTGTTTTAGGGGTTGGTTCATGTGTATTTTATTCTTTTTCCTGTACTCTTGTGAAGAACATTGCTTTTTTTCCCCCCCTTTTCTTCTGTGTTTAGTACTTTCTTAAGTGTTTCATGTAGTGGTGGTTTGGTGGCAGCGTAAGTTATTAGGGATTGAATATCTGGAAAAGATTTTAATTCTCCCTCACTGATGAAGCTTAATCTGGCAGGGTAGGTT
>NW_007060503.1:0-482 GCF_000164805.1 Carlito syrichta | reverse complement strand
TCCATTCCATCCATTCCATTCTTCTCTATTCCATTTCCTTCCATACCATTTCATTTCTCACGATTCTATTCCATTGTTCTTCGCTCCATTCCATTCCATTCCATTCCATTCCTTTCCATTGCATTTCATTCCATTCCATTCCATTCCTCTCCAGTCTATTCCTCCCCAGTCCATTCCATTCCTCTCGATTCCTTTCATTTGTATTCTACTGCATTCCATTCCAATCCTCTCCTTTCTATTCAATTCCATTCCACTCCATTCCACTCCATTGCAATTCTTTCCTCTCCATTCCATTCCTTTCCATTCCATATCTCTCCATTCCATTGCATTCCTCTACATTCCATTCCATTCCACACCCTTCCATTCCATTTCATTCCATTCCATTCATGTCTATTTCATTCCATTTCTTTCCATTCTGTTCCTCTCCATTCCATTCCATTCCATTCCATTCCATTCCTCTCCATTCCATTCCATTCCATTCC
>NW_007060502.1:0-309 GCF_000164805.1 Carlito syrichta | reverse complement strand
CAAATAAAGCATGATTTAAAATATGGTGAGGAGAGCTATACTTAAACTCCCCCTCTATTAATTAATTAATTTGATTTTTTAAAGTTTGGTTGGTTCTTTCAACTATGGCTTGACCTTGTGGATTGTAAGGAATTCCAAATAGTTCGATGCTTCTTTGTCTTCCCTTGGTTACAAGTAAAGCTACTAAATAGGGATAGGAAGACAATTTTATTTTCTTAGAGGTTACCAGTAGATGGAGTTGTTTTATTGGTTTTATTGCCACAGATATTCTGTGGGAGTATGGAGAGTGGCCAGAATAATTAAGACCTA
>NW_007060501.1:0-578 GCF_000164805.1 Carlito syrichta | reverse complement strand
TACCACCTGCTTTTTTTTTTTTGCTGAGGATTGTTCTGGCTATTCTTGGACGTTTGTGTTCCATATGAATTCCTGTGTTGTTTTTTCTAGGACTGAGAAGAATGTTACTGGTAATTTAATGGGTATGCATTAAATCTGTAGATTGCCTTAGGTAGGATGGACATCTACACAATGTTGATTCTTCTAATCCATGAGCATGGGATATTTTTCCCCTTGTTTGTGTCATCTTTGATTTCTTTGAGCAGTGTTTTGTAGTTTTCATTGTAAAGGTCTTTCACATCTCTGGTTAGGAAGATGCCAAAGTATTTCATTTTCTTTCTTTCTTTTGTTTTTTTTTGTGAGTTGGAGTCTCACTCTGTCACCCAGACTGGAGCGCGGTGGCCGCTCCTGGCCACCCCAGCCTCCACCTGCTGGGCTCCGGCGATCCTTCCGCCTCGGTCCTCCAGGTAGCTGGAACTACAGGCACGCGCTACTACGCCTGTCTAATTTTTTTGATTTATTGTAGAGATGAGGTCTCACCAAGTTGCCCAGACGGGTCTTGAACCCACAGGCTCAGGCAATCCACTCACCTCAGCCTC
>NW_007060500.1:0-2707 GCF_000164805.1 Carlito syrichta | reverse complement strand
AAAATCCTAATGATTCCTTCTTGCCTACAGTAAACTTAAGCTTACCAATAACCATTTCAATAAATATGGGGTGCCTACCAATTACCTGATCCACTATTTACATAATATGTGTAAATTCTAGAATATTATCCTGTAATTTTGAATCTACACTTATTAAAAAATTATATAGAAAAATCAAAAAGTAAAATATACAGAGACAGTGACATTAGCAAGATGATGAAATAGCTCCACAGCAAAAATAATTTGACAATTATTCATGGAAAAACATCCCTCTAGGTGAGCCACCAAACACAGCCATGACAGAGAAAGTTGGCATTTGGGAAATGACGAGTACACATGCATGACTGCTTGTTCACTGAGCATGTACTTTGCTTACAAGTGTGCTGTGGTGCCTTAGGCTGGGTCCCCGATGTAATGAGAGCTAATCCTCAGAACACCCTGAGAGGGGTGCACTAAGTGTCTTCTAGTCCTAATAAAGATATAAATGCTAGCACCCACATTTCTATTTCTTTTTCTGTTTCCTTATCACAAAGCACTCATTCTATGTGTGGACATCTGGCTCCTCCTCAGAGACTCCCTCTCTTGGCAGGTACCCTTGTTCAGAATGTTCATAAATGTTAACTGTGCCAAATTCCTAAAACAAGGGATAATTTTACCTAGACTCGTTTTAGAAATTAAGAATCAATTTGAGTAGAGATCCCTTTTATCCTCATTCCTTGATCCTGGGGTTTATTACAAAGTAAGATTGTAAGAAAGTTTGAATTAGTTTTAGCTAGATAGGTGTAGTGCACACCCGGGTTTATTCAGTGTTTCAGAAAATAATCCCTCTCAGCATCTCCAACTGTTATATATATTTGCACACACCCACATTTTGTCGTACCAATAAGCCAACACAGGTTAATAAAGTGGTATGTGTGCAGGCCAGAGGAACCAATAGCATGTTCCTCATAATGCCCCACATGGGGCCAAGACCTGTGTGCATTACTCACTGTGATTTTTTGCTTATTCTCTGCTCTGTGGTGTAAAGATATTGTTAAAATTTTCAAAAAGGACTGCAGATACTCCTTTGGGTAACAGTGATTTACAAAATGAAACATTTATATTTATCTACAGTGAAGGAAGTCAATCTTTTAGAGAAACTGAAAAATGGTGTCAGTGTGAAACATCTTACAAAAGAGTATGGTGTTGGAATGACACCATATATGACCTGAAAAACAGAAGAATAAAGTTAAAGTTCTATGCAGAAGTTATGAACAGATGTTAATTAACACTGCAAGAGCTGAAAATAATCTTTATTGTGTGCTGAAAGGTGGATTAATCAGATTCTACGTGATACATGCCACTTAACCCTATGCTAGCCGGGTTCGGTGGCTCAGCCTGTAATGCAGTGCCTTTGGGAGGCTGAGGTGAGTGGATTGCCTGAGCCCATGGGTTCAAGACCTGCCTGGGCAACTTGGCGAGACCTCATGTCTACAAAAAAAATCAAAAAAATTAGCCAGGCATGGTAGCACGCACCTGTAGTTCTAGCCACTTGGAAGGCTGAAGCAGAAGGATCGCCGGATCCCAGCAGGTCAAGGCTGCACCAGGAGCGGCCACTGCACTCCAGTATGGGTGACAGAGTGAGACTCCGATTCAAAAAAAACCAAACAAACAAACAAACCCTATGCTGATCATGAAACAAACAAAAACATCACAATTAACTAAAAACTGAAGGTAACTATAAGTATTCTACAGGTTAGTTACAAGACTTTAAGACACAACATTAAATTTTTTTTTTTTTGAGTTGGAGTCTCACTCAGTCACCCAGATTGGAGTGCAGTGGCCACTCCCGGTCACCACAGCCTTGACCTGCTGGGCTCCGGTGATCCTTCTGCCTCAGCCTTCTGAGTAGCCGGAATTACAGACATGCACTACCACACCTGGCTGATTTTTAGATTTATTGTAGAGATGAGGTCTCGCTGCCCAGGAGGGTCTCCAACCCGCTGGCTCAGGCAATCCACTTGCCTCAGCCTCCCAAAGGCACAGGATTACAGGTTGAGCCACCGAATCCGGCTTTTTTTAATAATCAATATTTTTCATTATGATGTTGTGGGGTACAGTTAAGGGTTAGGTATACAAATACGTTTCATTCAGGCACCCTGTTGATAAGAGGTGCTTCCCCATCCCCAGACAGATATTTGCCACTGTTAATCCCATCTCCTTAACCCCCGCATAGTTTCCCACTAATATCAATCATTTTCTTATAGTATTACATTGGATGTTCAAGGTCCATTATATGAGTGAAAACATGTGGTACTCGGATCTTTATTTTTGTGAGAGGTCACTCAGTATTATAGACTCTAGTTCCATCCAGGTTGCTGTGAAATTCATGATTTTGTTCTTTTTTATGGCTGCATAGTATTCCATTGTGTATTTGTACCACATCTTTTTAATCCAGTCCTCTTTTGATGGGCAGCATGGTTGCTTCCAGGTTCTTGCTATGGTGAACAACGCTGTGATAAACATATGTGAGCAGGTCTCTTTTTTATAGAGTGATTTGAGTTCTTTAGGATATATTGCCAGTAGGGGGATTGCGGGGTCACATGGGAGGTTGGTATTTAGAGCTTTTAGGAATCGCCACACTGCTTTCCACAGAGGTTGCACTAGTTTACACTCCCACCAACAGTGTAGAAGTGTTCCCTTTTCACCACACCCTCTTCAGCAACTG
>NW_007060499.1:0-353 GCF_000164805.1 Carlito syrichta | reverse complement strand
TTATAGAATGCACTGGAAAGGATAGGAATGGAATGGAGAGGAATGGAGAGAAATGGGATGGAATGAAATAGAGAGGAATGTAGAGGAATAAAATGGAATGGAATGGAACAGATTTGAGCCACAAGGAATGGAATGTAAAGGAGAGGAATAGAATGGAAAGGAATGGAACAGAGAGGAATGCAATGGAGTGGAATGGAATGGAATGAAATAAGTGTAATCGAAAGGTATGGAATGGAAAGGAGAGTAAAGGAATGGAATGGAGAGGAATGCAATGGAATGGAATGAAATGGAGTAGTTTGTTATGGAATGGACTCGTATAGAATGCACGGGAAAGGATAGGAATGGAATGGAAA
>NW_007060498.1:0-431 GCF_000164805.1 Carlito syrichta | reverse complement strand
TGGAGAGGAATGAAATTGAATGAATGTAATGAAATGGAATGGAAAGGAATGGAAAGGAGAGGAAGGGAGAGGAATGGAAGGGAATGGAGACGAATGGAATGGAATGGAATGGAGAGGAATGAAATGGATAGGATTGGAATGCAAAGGATGGGAGAAGAATGAAATACAATGCAATGAAATGGAATGGAGAGGTATGGAATGGAATTGAGTGGATTGGAGTCGACTGGAGTTTAATGGAATGGAATGGAGTGGAGTGGAATGGAATGGAGAGGAATAGAATGGAGGGGAGTGGAATGGAATGGAAAGGAATGGAGAGAAATGGAATGGAGTGGAAAGGAATGGAATGAAATAGAATGGGATGGAATGGAATGGAATGGAATTGAGAGGACAGGAATGAAGTGGAATGGAATGGAGAGTTATGGAATGGAATG
>NW_007060497.1:0-802 GCF_000164805.1 Carlito syrichta | reverse complement strand
ACCACACCGAGATACCACCTAACTCCAGTCAGAATGGCAATTATCAACAACTCAAAAAATAACAGCTGCTGGAGAGGGTGTGGTGAAAAGGGAACACTTCTACACTGTTGGTGGGAGTGTAACCTAGTGCAACCTCTGTGGAAAGCAGTGTGGCAATTCCTAAAAGCTCTTAAAATTGACTTCCATATGACCCTGGAATCACCCTACTGGGAATATACCCTGAAGAACACAAATCATTCTATAAAAAAGATACCTGCACACGTATGTTTATCGCAGCATTGCTCACAATAGCAAGAACCTGGAAACAACCATGCTGCCCATCAAAAGAGGACGGATTAAAAAAATGTGGTACATATACACGATGGAATACTCCGCAGCCATAAAAAAGAACAAAATCATGAATTTCGCTGCAACCTGGATGGAACTAGAGTCTATAATACTGAGTGACCTCTCACAGAAACAAAGATCAGAATATCATATGTTCTCACTCATATAATGGACCTTGAACATCCAATGTAATACTATAAGAAAATGACTGACGGTACTGGTAAACTATGGGGGGGAGGGGGATTGGATTAACAGTAGCAAATATCTGTCTGGAGCTGGGAAAACACCTCTTATCAACAGGGTGACTGAATGAAATGTAATTGTACACCTAACCCTTAACTGTACCCCACAAAACCATAAGAAAAAATATTGATTAATTATTAAAAAAAAAAAGAAGAAGCAAAGCCTTCAAGGATAGTATTTTCCTTTTTTTTTTTTTTTTGAGTGACATATGCACTTCCTCTGTTGGTTGGTG
>NW_007060496.1:0-428 GCF_000164805.1 Carlito syrichta | reverse complement strand
AAGTTTGTTTCCATACAAGTGTACACAGTAGTCTCTAATGATCTTCTGTATTTCTTCAGGATCAGATGTGACTTCATCTTTTGTGTTTCTGATTGCATTTATTTGGGCTTTTTTTCTCTTTTTCTTGGTCATTTTAGCTAGGGGACCATCGATCTTGTTTATCCTTTCGAAGAACCAGCTTTTTCTTTCATTGATGTTTTTGTATAATCTTTTTGTCTTCTATGTCCAGATTTCGGCTTTTATTTTGGTGATCTGGATTCTTCTGCTGAAATTAGGGTTTTTGTGCTCTTGCTTTTCCAGTTTTTTTAGGTGGCTTCTTAGGCTGTTAATTTGTGATCCTTCCATTTTCTTCATAAGCGTTTGTAGGGTATAAATTCCCCTCTTACTACAGCTTTCATGGCATTCCAGAGATTTTGGTAAGATGTTTC
>NW_007060495.1:0-378 GCF_000164805.1 Carlito syrichta | reverse complement strand
TTCAGTTCTGATTTCTAGCTTTCTTTTCAAGCAGGTAAATTAGTTTGCAGTTAGGGTCAGGTGCCTCTGGTCTGCTGTGAAGAGCAGTTCAGATCACCCTCCATTCACCACTGTGGTCTTTTTCAAACTTGTTTCCCCCGTTTCGGTGTTGTTACCTCGAATCGGCATCAGGTGGTGCTATCTCAGCTGCTCGCCCCAGAGGGGGTGGGGCCGGACAGGAACCGGCAGACTGGAGATGGATGCCTGCCTCAGGGCACCAGGCAGGAGACTCACATCCCAGCAGATCTTCCCTGAAGGAGCTTCAAGGACTGAAGTCATGGATCGCCTCTGGCCCAGGTAGTGCGATGTGTTACCAGCGGCAGCTGTGGTGGCTGCAGC
>NW_007060494.1:13949-31665 GCF_000164805.1 Carlito syrichta | reverse complement strand
TCAGAAGTTTGGTCTATGTCTTTATCAAGCTTGTGTCTCCCGTTTCGGTGTTGTTACCTTGAATCGCCAGCAGGTGGTGCTATCTCATCTGCTCGCCCCAGAGGGGGTGGGGCCGGACAGGAACAAGATGGCTGCCTGCCTCCAAGCAGGCAACTGGATCCCCACGCCAGGCAGACAGGACAGTCTCGGATGCAGGAGCGGTGGCAGCGATCCCAGCAGATCTTCCTTGAAGCGGTTTGGTGTGGATCTCCTCCGGCTGGGTTGTGATGAGCTACCCGTGCCCGAGGCCGCAGCGGTGGCGGTGGCGGGGGCGGCGGCGGCGGCGGCGGCGGGAGCGCTGGTGGGGGGAGGGGCTGCGGCAGCCACGGGACAGTGCAATGCAGTAAAACTGTCCAGTCCTTGCGATGTTCCAGCGATAGTGATGGCCGAGCTCTGTCTGAAGAGCAGGCTGCAATGCTGGGGTCCCCAGCCTCCCGGGGCGAGAGTCAGAGACCCACTGCAGATCTCCCTTGTAGAGGGCTTCAGACACCGGGTTGCCCGGTCGCCATCTTTCCGTGACTCCTAGTTTATGTTTTCTATACAAGGACAACTCTACCACTTTTCAGAAGACCACCATTATAATGAATAATTATGTATTAATCAAAGATAGTTTGATATGTTAATAATCACATGGTACCACATATCAAGATCTCAAAGCACAAAAATCATACAAGAATAATCATACTGCAAACCAAGAAGAGTAGTTAATCATAAAAGTTATTTTTTCTGTAATATTTAGGATCCTTGTGATTTAGAGATATAATTTCATATTAAATTAGCATTTAAAAAATGTATAATTTTTATATATCAGGAAAGCTTAGTGGTAAATTTGGCTTCACACATCACTGGAAACAATGACATCAATAATATTGTTCTGATATTTTCCTGGCACTATCTTCTTCTGTGTCGGCTTCAGTCTTAGGTAGATCCAATGCAGACAAGAAAATCAGCAGAAACATCAGATGTGAATTTACCAGTTTTGCCCTGGGGAAAATAAGATCCATCCTTTTCCAGTAGTTTTAGGAGTCATTCTGATTATGCCAACTAGAATAACTTGTCAGTTCTTGAAATAAACAATGTTTGGGCCTGAGTCTTACTTTTACTATTGGAGTTAAGTGCCAGCCCTACTCAAACTTGGATCGTGAAAAGGTTGAATGGGTCCCCAATGAAGAATGAGGGACTTTTACTGAAATCAAGAACCCAGATGCCCAGAAAGCCACCAAATGGTCAATATACTTAGTCATTATCAGTGAAGGCATAGTTCTATTTCTCATTTTCTCAGAAGCAGAAAAGAACAATTGAAGAGAGAAGTAAACTGCAACCAAAAATTAGAAGGGAACAGCAGGGGAAAATCAGATTTTTTGTGTTTGTTGGGAGTGGGGGATGGTTGGAGACATTTGGAATATGCATGCATTAAAATACTGAGAGGAAGGAATTATGAAAAGGTAAGATTAAAGTTCCTGAAAAAAAACTGTAATGCATCATGCAAAAATAGCTCAGTGTTTCTTACCATGTATAGATATCATAACATTTAAATAAACAATTATAAGTCATGGTTTTTATTTTACTGTTTTCTGAAACTTACAAGCAAAACTTTGGCTTCTCTATGTAAATCAACCTTTCCTTCATGCTCTATTCATATAGGAAACTGGTTAGGAATGAACTTCATATGTCTCCATCTCATAGACACTGGTCACTGGTCACAAGGTCATTGAACTGTAATTGAACTAAATACCTACCTTAGCTTAGCTGCAAAATTAACATCTACAACTTTATTCAATATCACAGGGAACCTATTACATGGCATTATTGAGGTTTTAAAAAAAATACCTTCTATGTTTTTGCTATTGTGAATAGTGCCAAGATAAACATATGAGTGCAGGTGTCTTCTTGGTAGCATAATTTATACTCCTTTGGGTGCAGTTGGAGACCTTTATTCTAAGTGAATAACCTGGAAACAGACAACCGAATACCACCCATTCTCCTTCTAAGTGGGAGCTAAACACTAGGTACACACATGTATTATGGTGAGACCAAGAGACACTGAAAACCCCTGCTACCCCTCCCTGCTAATGACTGTTTCCTAACTGGGAGGATGTCCCCTGGCCAAGGCCTTCTGTACCCAGCCAAGATGCCCTTGGAGATGTGCACACCTGCATACTCAAGGCAGTTACTAAGAGAGTCAATTTTCTTGGTTCTGCTTCTTTGCAAGTGATGTAGTTATTTGTGTCTTGCTCCCTTTCCCATGCTGGAGGTATATAGTCTCTCCCCATGTCTACTAGGGTTGCAGAGAGCTTTGTACTACCCAGCTGCCATCAGTTCCTCCTGTAAGTGCTACTAAACCCATGTCTTTGCCAACCTGTCCTCTGGGTGATTTTTTCAAAATAGGTAAACATTATATGAGCACCCCGCCTGCCATGGGGGTCCTGCACTACAGAGGGTGTGGGGGTGGAAGACTCAAGAGAGAGAGGCTATCATCAGTGGAAAAGTGTCCCTAAAGAAGTAGGAGGACATAGGATCCAGCACAGAGGAAGGGGTTAGTTTCAAACAAGAGGAGGGACCTGTCTGTCCTTGTAGCAGAATGGAGGGGGTCAATGAGTGTCAATGAGGGAAGGAAACGGGTGTGTGTGGATGTTGACATATTTGTAAGGAATGTCCGGAAATCATGGGAGTTTCATCATCTGGTGTTTATGATTTCTGTGAAATGGGAAATAAGACCTCCTGCATTATATAAAGGAAAAGGTGATGTGGATCAAGTAAGGAAGTAAAAAATAAGAATTCTCCATGTGGAGAAGTTGACTAGGCACAGGAAGAGGGAGTTCCAGTAGCATAGTCTTGTTTAGCCCAGAAAGTGGCCATGTGTGGTGGCTCACACCTGTAATCCCAATACTTTGGGAAACTGAGGCAGGAGAGTCACTTGAGCCTAGGGGTTTGAAATCAGGCTAGGCAACATGGTAGGCTATTGTCCCTACAAAAAACAAACAACAACAAAAACTAGCTGGATATGGTGGTGTGTGCCTATAGTCCTAGCTACTCAGAAGTCTGAGACTGGAAGATCACTTGAGTCCAGTAGTTCAGGTCTTCAGTGAGTCATGATTGTGCCACTACATTCCAGCCTGGGAAAGAGAGTGAGACTGACTCAAATCAACAAAATAACCTAGAAAGCATACATGTTTAATGGATCCTTGATGAGTGATTCTGGGATCTCACCTCCTTGATGGAGGAGTGAAGAGACACAGGGGTTCATAAGGAAGGATGCTTTGGGCTGCAAGTAACAGATTACCTGACCCAAAGTGACTTAACAATAGGGGTTTGTCTTACATAGGAAAAAGCCCAGGAGTTGGTTTATCACTTAATCATAAAAGTCCAGATTATTCCCATCTTTCTACTCTTCAATCCTTATTATTTCCATGATATCTTTTTTCAAACATTCTATTAATATAAGGAAACAACCCAAACCAGGAAGTCATGGGTAGGCTTTTCTTAAGAAGGACAGCATTATGGATTTCACAGCAACTTGGATGGATTTAAAGTCTATCATACCTAGTGATCTATCATAGAAAAAAAGAACTGAGTACCACATGTTCTCACTCAGAAGTGGACCCTGAACATTTATCATAATACTATAAGAAAAGGATTAGCAGTTGAAGGGAGGGGTGCACATAACATCAATAGGGATGCCTAATCCTAATCCAGGAAACAAATTTCACCTGTACGTAGAGCACTTATATACACAATCCTGACTTGTACCTCACATCCTTAAAATAAAAAGATAATTTCTTTAAAAAAAGGAGAAAAAAAATTTCCAAGTAGGTTTTTCTTATATCTATTGGTTAGAATTGGCCCAAATGCCCACTGTAAACCGACTTTTAGAAAATGGGAATGAGAACACCCTAATTAGCTTAGACCATGGTTTCTTAACTTCAGCACTGCTGAAATCTGGAGATTGATAATTATTTGTTGGAGGGGGATGTCCTGTGTATTGTAGAATGTTCAGCATCCCTGGCTCTACCCACGAAATGCTAGTAGTGCCCTCACTACTCTAGTCATAAAAACCAAAGATGTCTCCAGACATTGCCAAATATCTCTGGGGGTTTAAAGAAATTACCCCTGGCTGAGAACTGCTGACTTAAACTAATCCCAGCTGACCTTCTGGACTCAGGCACATTGCTGTCTGAAATCTGAAAACACTCAAGGCTCTTTTAATCAGGAAAATGTGGTGTTGGTGATGGCTGCTGAGTAGACAATCCACAGTGCCTGTCATTGCTGAATTGATTCTGGATTGCGGCTTTCCCAACTAGGCATGGGATCAGAGTAAGGAAGCAAAGGTGTTTAGAATATAGGAGAGATTAATTTAATATGATTGATCATGAGATTTAGCCTAGATAAGCAAGAAGATAGGGCCAGTTGAAGCTGATGGTTTGGGAGAAGCTGATTGAGGGAGTGAATAAGTTTAAAGAGCAAGTTTAGGATGAGTGAGACTAAGAACTTGAGGAGAGGCCTTGAAAGGGGGCTCATTTGCAAAAAGTCAAGGAAGTATTTGCAATGGTCATGGTTTGTGTACACAGACACAATCATTGGCTGAAGAAATCACAGTGAAGAGAATACAATTCAGTACATATTTATTGAGGGTCTATTTTGCAAACAAGCACTTCAGGAAGTAAAGGTTAAATATTTCCTCTCCAAGGGCAACATGTTTAGTGAGTGCCCTTGTCCTTAGCTTCATTCTTCATGATGCCAACAAGATCCAACAGTATGATTTTTCCATATGAAGTTGAATGTTATAGTTTTAATATTTTCTCCTCACTTGCCCTGGAAAAAATATCCCCTCATAATATATAAGATATAATTAGACTAAAGGTGGATGTATGGATAAGGAAAAATGAACAAACATTAACGACATGGAGAAAGAGCAGGAGTGAGTTAAAGCCAGCTCTAGCAAGCAGGTAAGGATGGCATGATCTCCTAGCACTTTAGAATCCCAGGGCAGGTGTGGTCTTCTTTGGCTTACAGTGGGAGGGTTACTCAAAAATCTAGGATCAGTAAATCTTTTTTTTGATAAATTTTTAGACATAGTGCCACTCCAGAATTTTAGCCCCCAGACATTGATTTTTGTCTACAAAGAAAGGCTAGACTCATGTTTGTCTTGCTGCTTGTTTGCATTTCCATTGCCTAGCATAAAGTTTGACACCTCGTATTACTCAACAAATATTCTCACAAGTAACCCAATATTCTCATATTACAGCTTGATTCAACAGCCTCAAGCTCCACAGAGGAACCAATATATCCTGTAGCAGCCCGTGAGGATAGGTGTTCTTGGCCTAGTTATAAAAGTCATTGTATGCAAGAAGTTCAAAGTTATGTCTTCTCTCCTAGTATGCATGGTTAATTCATAGAACTCCCTGTCCATATGTGGTTTACCAGTCAAGCATTACTTTTCCCATAAACAACATTGCCTGGTTATACAACTGATCTTCTAACTTTATCAAATTTCTAGGAAACAGAGCTAGACGGTAAATCCAAGGTCAAATTTGTTCTTAGATAGAGAGAGAGAAATAATTTTAGTTTTAGTAACTTTTCTATCTTTTTTAGAGACAGGGTCTTCACCTGTTGCCCAGGCTGGAGTGCAGTGGGATGATCATAGCTCCTACAGTCTTAAATTCCTGGGCTCAGCCTTCAATTCCTAACAAACCTCACCCTCCTGAGTACTGGTGCATGTCACCACCTCCAGCTAATTTAATTTATTTTATTTTTGTATAGACAGGGTCTTGTTATGTTGCCAGGCTGGTCTCCAATTCCTAACCTCAAGCAATCCTCTTGCCTCAGTCTCCCCAAATGCTGGGATTACAGGCATAAGATACCACAACTGGCTTCTTTAACTTTTTACTTAAACCCTGTGCCTGGAAAAAAAAAACCATAAGAGATTCTTTTAATGAAAGCTAACTTACTTTTTAAACATGGATTTATAGTTATTATTTTATGTTTTATCTATTCAAAAATACACTCATTCAGTTTCCACAATTTCAAGTGACAATAATAAAATAAATTTTCTTATTTCATTGTAGGGAATGAGTAACTAGAGTGCTAGCAGCTTTAGGAACTATTTGAATTATCTAGGAAATATTTACTTTAGTGGAGCTATTGGACACGTGGGGATTTAGTCCATAAGTAAATTGCACACAGGTGAGGTTTAGGTTGCTAGTGGGCTCTCTGATAGTGGACCTGGTAACCAGTGTGTGGTGTGTGCCCTTTATCCATCCTTTCCTCCCTCTCTTAGCAGTGTTCAGCATCTGTTGTTTGCATTTTTGTGCACATGTGACCAGTAATCAGGACCCACTTATTAGTGAGAACATGTGGTATTTAGCTTTTTGATTCTGTGATAGTTCACTTAGAATGATGGTCTCCAGCTGCATCCATGTTGCTGCAAAGAACACTATTTTGTTCTTCTTTACGACTGTATAATACTTCATTGTGTATATGTGCCATATTTTCCTTATTCTTCCACCTTGATGGGCATCCGGGTTGGTTCCCTGTTTTTGCTGTTGTGAATAGGGCTGCAATAAACATATGTGTGCAGGTGTCTTTTTGGTAGAGTGATTTATGTTCCTTTGGGTATATTATTTTGGAAATCTTTCATAGGCTGTAGTTGATGGTCTGCACCTATGACAATTCTACTCATGTTGACAACAATTAGGCCTAATGCTAATCTTTTTTTTTTTTAATCACCTGACATTCCCTAAATATTTCCCGGTTCCATTTTCCTTTTGGCATTTTTGAAAGATTAAAAATTAATTCACCTCCTTCCCTCCATAAGGTATAGATGTTTCTTTGGTGACCTTAATGTTGCTATTGCTGAGGAGTATCATACGTTATCTCAAGAAATGTTAAAGACAATTTATCAAAAAAAATATCTAAGTTTGGTTTAATTAAAAACACATATTCTAAGGTTTTTGGTGCACAGATGTGTGTGTAAACATGGGAAGGTAAAATCAAATGAGATGAGACAAATTTTTATGGATTTAGAGTTTAGGAGTACAGTTTTTTGGTTTTTGGTTTTTTGTAGAGATGAGGATGAAGTCTTGTTATGTTGCCCAGGCTGGTCTTGAACTCCTGGCCTCAAGCAATTCTCCCACCTTGGCCTCCCAATGTGCTGGGATTGCAGGCATGAGCTACCACATCCAGGCTTCTTTTTAGAAGTGTATTGTATCATTTCTCCAAAAAGGCAAATAGGAAAAAATATGGAGGGAAGTCTCAGATAGTGCTGGAAACTCATTCCTTGGCGCACTGAGCCTGAGTTAGCTTAATAGAAGAACAGAAGAATGCCAGCAACCAAGTTCCAGAGGTATCCTCTTCCTAAAAGAGTTATTTCCTCTTCCAGGAGGGTCACAGAACCCCTGTCCTCCTCCTCTATAATTATGTAGGGCAGCAGTGGTAAAGTCTTTCCTCTGGAGCCCTTTTCATGGTGTCCACCAACTCTGCTGGGCTCACGTTCACCACTCTACAGGAAAGTAGTGCGACATGGGGAGTGATCATTCTGCTATGTCTTTGCTTGTAAATTTTCCCCGGTAGGATCTACAGTTTGATTGCAGTGATGCTGTTGGTGTGTTTTACCCACACTTCTTTGCATGACAACAATATATTCTAAAACCAGGTTTAATGCTCTTAGCAAGCAGGGAAGAGCCACTGAGGAACAATATATGAGAATGAGGAACTCAAACCAGGCTATCAAGAAAAGGACTCTTCTTCACACCCTCCAGGAAAGGAGTTTGTACTAAGACTATTTCTCCAGCACTGCCCTTGGTTGCCCAGGCTGGTGGTGAACTCCTGGGCTCCAGTAATCCTCCCACTTCAGCCTCCCAAGTAGCTGGGACTACAGACATGAGCCACTGTTCCCAGCTACTCCTTTCTTGTTACTACTTAACATTGTAGACATTGAATAAGATGAGTGTATCTTTGAAAAGGGAAAAATAATTTAAAATCTATGAGAAGAAGATTGGGGTATCAATAGGCAGTGAGCAAAACTTTAGAATATGTCACACGTTCTCTTATTTCACTGGATTTTGAGTAGGGACCAAACTTGCTGGAAAGTGTATATGTCTCAGATTCAGATTTTGATCTCATGATCCCTCTAAGCCACTTTTGACATTGTTTCTGGACTTAGAATATCAAAGGAAGTATCAGGATGAGTTTAGTTAACACTAGTGAAGAGGAGAAAGGTCATTGAGTCAGGAAGAAGACAGGGATGTATTGTTAAATGTCCTTTTCCATAAAATGTGAATAACCATACAATGGAATATTATTTGGTCTTAAAAAAGGAAGAAGTTCTTTTTTTTTATTTAGAATCTCATTCTGTCACGCAGGAATGCAGTGGCATGCTCACACAGCCACTGTAGTCTCGGCCTGCTGGGTTTAGTTAATACTTCCTCCTCAGCATACCAAGTAGCTGGAACTACAGGCATGTGCCACCATGCCTGGCTAATTTTTCTTGAGTCTTGGTGATGTGGTCTTGCCAAGTTGCCCTGGCTGGTCTCAAACCCCTGAGCTCAGGCAGTCTTCTCACCTTGGCCTCCCAAAGTGCTGGGATTACAGGTGTGAGACATGGTACCTGACCAGGGAAGATGTTCTAACACACGCTACACCATGGATGAGCCATATGTTCAGTGAAATATGCCAGTCATACAAAGACAAATATTGTACGATTCTATTTGCAAGAATCTCTAGAGCAAATTCATAGAGAGAAAGTAGAATGGTTGGTGCCAGGGGCTGAGGGTGGGGAATGAAAGTTAGTGTTTAATTGGGACAGAGCTTCAGTTTGTACTTAAACTTTTTTTGAGAATGTTCTTAATGTCACTGAACTTTACACTTAAAAGCGATGAAGATGATAATTTTTATGTTATGTATCTTTTACCACAATAAAAAGTTTTCATATCAGAGAACATCCTTGTTGTAGAAAATTTAGAAAATATGCATATGCAAAAGGTAGAAAATAGAAGTTACACATAATTCCTCAGTCCAGTGAAAAATTGTTGATAATATTTTGACGGTATTCTTCCATGTGTCTGGCTTTGAGTTACCCTAGAAGTCAACCCTGAGACAAGTGTTCAAGTGTGAAGAATTTATTTGGTGGTGATTCCCAAGTAGCATCAGTAGGGCAATGAAAAAGTAAGGCAAGGAAGAGAAAGCAGCCATTAAAGGATGCATAATCAAGGAATTTTTCAGGTTGGGCATGGTGGCTCACACCTCTAATCTCAGCACTTTGGGAGACCGAGGTTGGAGGATTGCTTGAACGCAGGAGTTCAAGACCAGCCTGGGCAACATAGCGACACCTCATCTCCACAAAAAATTTTAAAAATTAGCTGGACATGGTGGCACATACCTGTAGTCCCAGCTACTTGGGAGGTTGAGGTGGGAGGATTACCTGAGCCCAGAATTTCAAGGCTGTTAGTGAGTCATGACCATGCCACTGCACTCCAGCCTGGGTGACAGAGTGAGACTCAGACTCAAAAAAAAAAAAGTTTTGCCTGTGAAAACCTGGGCTCAGTGCCATTTTGAAGCTCTAGAGGACAGCATAGGACACACCTCAGTGTCATCCCACCTGAGGGAAAGGGAGCTGGGGTATTTATTCACCAGCTCCTGTCAGTCATTGGTTGATGGCTGCTCTCAAGGGCCCTTCCTCTCTGTTATCACCAGCTTGCTCCGTGCACAGGTCAGACATGTCCTGTGGGCAGAAAGAGGACCCCAGGCACTGTGTTTGCAATCATCAACCCTAAGATATGTAGAGATAAGTGTCAAAGGGCCATGAAGCGTCTGCTACACTGTTCCTACCCTTGGCACTATTAACATCTCAGGTTGGTTCATACTTTGTGGTGGGGGCTGTGCTGGGTGTTGCAGGATGTTGAGCAATATACACAACCTCTACCCACTAGATGCCAGTAGCACCCCCCACCCCAGCTATGATAACTAAACAAATTCCCAGACATTGCAATCTGGGGGAGCACAATTGCTTCTGGTTGAGAAGCATTCTGAGATGTCATCAACACCCAAACTCCTACATAAATAGATACGTCACAATAACTTAAACAATAAATGTACATATAGAAACCAAATGGAACTATCTGGAGTAATGTTCTGAAACTCGCTTTTTCACTAACGGATTTGGAAATCATTTCAGTCATAAAATATTGACATTTGAATTTTCAAAGCCTGCAGTAGTTCTTTACTCCCCAGGGAATGTCTGCTTTATCAGCCTGTTTCTTTCTTTCCCTCATCCTCTGAAGATCTGTAATTCTTTTCTAATTTTGATTCTTTGAGTATCTGTGTGCAGAGTGAAGAAAGCAGTAAGGGGAAGGCGTGGGGGGATAGAGAGAGAGAGAACAAAGCAGGAAACAAAATGTATCAGTCAGGACAGGTTTTGTTGCAGTAACAAACAGCCCCCAAAATCTTAGTGGCTAACTCAACAAGGGATATCTTAACTGTCCCCTTCATGGTATTTGAGAAGAGTGATTTTTGATTTCTCCTGGTTGCTAGATTAGTTTATTTAGCCATTTTATCTCCTGATCTAGACCACATGGATTCTGGCTTCAATGAAGTTTCAGTCTGTTTCTTGTTCTATATAGTATAATTTAACTAAATCTAAAGAAAAGTATGTCAATATCAAAGAGGGACCCAGAAACCCTGGAATTATATTTTGGAGGGTGGGCCTCTTGTGGTACAGGCTTCCCCTGCTAGGTTAATGTTCTAGGAACCCATAGGCATCAATGTACCAGCTGGCATTGCTGTGAGAGGCTGTATTTAGCTTCAGTGAATTTTTTCTTTTTTGAAGATTCTTTCAACACATTTGCCCATTGCATGATGGATGATTTACAAACTCACCTGCCCACACTGGGCTGAGTGTTCAGCAGTCTTTTTTTTTTTTAATCAGAAAGAGCATGATTCCTGTGCCCCACCCTCCCTATCCACCTGATCTCACCCTAAGTGACTTTTATTTTTGTTTCCCTGTATGGAAAATGTCCTCAAAGGCAAATATTTTGCTGATGTGAGAGAGGAGAAACAAAAAACAGCAGAACCACTAAAAGGCATCATAATTGACAAGTTCAAATCTTTTGAGCAGTGGAAAACTATCTTGATAGGTGTATTGCAATAAATGGAGAAGTCTTTGAAGGTGACAAGTTTAAACATGTAAGAATAAATCCACCCTTTTAAATAAATAAATTCCATTCTTTTGGGTTCCCCCTTATAGATAACAGTATACAATAAAGTTGAATCTTGTCTACGAGTTTGATTCTAGAGTCAGCATGCAGTCCCACACATCTCTGAGCACTCCTTTGTAAGGGACCGTCTTGGAGGCATATCTCTACAAGTTCAAAGTAGCCATGATTTCCTGAATGTTGGACACACACCGCTGTTTATTTTGCTCACTGTTTCAGTTGCAGACAAATGAATTGGCTTGAATCTAGTATCTATATATATATAGTTTTAAGACAGAGTCTCACTCTGTCATCCAGGCTGGAGGGCAGTGGTGTGATCACAGGTCACTTCAGCCTCAACCTCCTGGGCTCAAGTGAACCTCCCACTTCAGCCTCCTGAGGAAATGGGACTATAGATAAGTGTCACCATGCCCAGCTAATTTTTGGTTTTTTTTTTTTGTAGAGATGAGGTCTCACTATGTTGCCCAGGCTGGTCTCAAGCTCCTGGCCTCAAGCGACCCTCCTGCCTTAGTCTTCCCAAATGCTGGGATTACAGGAATCAGCCACCTTGCTTAGCTATAGCTTGCATTATTGATCGTTATTATTCATTCCTCTGTAGTAGTATTACACTTTTCCTTAGCCTCATGGTGTGTAGAGTGTTCTTTTCCCCTTCGATTTTGGAATTGACTTGCTTTGGCCAATGGAATTTTAGTGGAGGTTATGCAATGATGCAAGCAGAATTACAGGATTGAAATGGCATTGTCCAATAAGGCCTGACTCATTGTGAATTTGCCATAGTTATGAGAAGAACATTTGCCGGGGAGCTCCTCCCCCTTCTTCCTAAACCTTGGAAAGAGTCACAAAGAACAGACCTAAACCTCACCTGCATTCTTGAACTAAGCCAAGCTGAGCCCAGCTAAGATCATTTGAACTCCAGATGACCTGCAAATGCAAGAATGAGAAAAGCAATGATCTGTGTTTAAACACTGAGAATTTTGAGGTTTGTTACACAGAATTAGTTGGCTATTACAAGCAGGAAAGCTGAAGAAAAACATGCTTTTTTTTTGAGTTGGAGTCTCACTCTGTCGCCCAGACTGGAGTGCTGTAGCCACTCCCGGCCACTGCAGCCTTGACCTGCTGGGCTCTGGCAATTTTACTGGGAGTCTCACTCTGCCGCCCAGGCTGGAGTACAGTGGCACACTCATGGCCACCGCACCCTCAGCCTGCTGGGCTTAGGTGATCCATCCACCTCAGCCTTCAAGTAGCTGAAACTACAGGCATGCACTACCATGCCCAGCTAATTTTTTAAAATTTATTGTAGAGATGAAGTCTTGCCACATTGCCCAGGTTGGTCTAGAACCTGTGACCTCAGGTGATCCTCTCACCTCGGCCTCCCAAGTGTGAGATTATAGGTGTGAGCCACTGTGCCCAGCCAAAACATGCTTTTTAAATATAGCGATTATTTACTTTCTGAAAGCTGTTAATAAATGATATATCTTACAACCAATTGCAATTTTTTTGAGTTAGTGTCTCATTTCGTTGCCCAGACTGGAGTGCAGTGGCACAGTCAAGACACACTGCAGCCTCCAACTGCTGGGCTCAAGCAATCCTCACTTCTAAACCTTCTGAGTAGCTGGGACTACTGTTACATGCCACCATGCCCAGCTAATGCTTTGGTATTTTGTAGAGACAAGGTCTTGCTATGTTGCCCAGGCTGGTCTCAAACATCTGGGCTCAGGCTATCCTCCTGCCTCGGCCTCCCAAAGAGCTGGGATTACAGGTGTGGGTCACCACACCTGGCCCAATTGCATCTTAAAATAGAGAAGCTATTGGGAGTGTTTATGCACTGTATAAGCTCATGCGAACATTTAGAGAACACAGGCTTAAGTGCTCATTAAACTACATGCCTCCAATTTTTTCTTAAGTTTAAAACAACAAGGAAAGAGGTCAGTGTTTACCTGCTGGCTGAGGAGGCAGTAGACCAGGAAGATGAGGAAGCCCTGAAGGCTGTTGATGATGGTAAAGAGGCAGGCCATGACCTGGGCAGCCAGGACCTCTTGCAGGGTGCCCAGGCACCACGTGCATCCCAGGATCAAGAGCTGAGCCATCACCTTGAGTGTCAGCACTCTGAGAGGAGTCAGAGATGATGATGTCAAAAAACTAATAATGAACATGGGTACCCCAAAAGTGTGGCTGTTGACAGTGAGAACTCTGGAGCTAGGTTCCCTGGATTTAAATCCAAGACAGTATGAACTCTGGGCCTTGGGCAAGTTACTGTACTTTCTTGTGCCTCAGTTCCCTCCTCTTTATATAGTAGTCCCATTTAATGAGGTTGCTCTAAAGATTAAGTGAAAATTTAAGATAGGTAGTTATTTAGGACAGGACATAGAATAGAATTAGGAGCATGCATACATAAAACACTCTTCAACTGGATGCTCTTTATCTCTCATCATTTATAGAGAGATGGTCATATAATTTCTTACTCAAACAAGAAGGCTTTTGAGATCAACGGAAGGGCAATGTCCTCAACACAGAGAAGTGACACATGTTAGAGGTGATTGATATTCTAAATATCCTGATATGATCATTACACATTGTATGCACGTATCAAAACATCACATGCACCACATAAATATATACAAATATTATATCAATACAAAACAAAAATCAATAAAAGGAAGTACTATTAATAATTACAGTGAGTCAACAGGTATAAACTGAGAGTGTCCAAGGTAAGCTGAGATATAAAGACCATCTTATTCACAGTGTATATATACATACAATATATAATTAGATACATATATTATAAATTAGGGATGTATATGTAATACATAATTAGGGATGTATATGTCCCTAATTATATCAATTTATATTAATTATTAATATACAATCAACATCCTATTAATATAATTGATATAAAATTAATATATTAATTAGATTAATTTATATCTATTATCAATCTACAATAATATATTACTTATGTTAATATCTGAATTATTATTCAAACAAATTAATGGTTAATGCTACAAAATAATTCCCCTCAGATGGACTTTCAGTCACCTGCTGGTACACACACACACACACACACACGCACACACACACACACACACACTAATACAAAATAATTAATATTAATATATGTTAAATATGTTAATGTATATAATTACTAAGTATATTATTACATATATGAGAAAAGCAGAGGAATTATTTTTATACTGTGATCCTACTGGGTTTGTGTCTGTTCTACAGAAAGTGCTTGGGAAAAGGTTGGGAAAAATACATATACCATATTACACACATCACACAGTTCATCAACCCTGGTTTCCAGGTGAGTGGACGTAGCAAGAGAAGGGAGAGTTGTCCACTTTCACTTTTTCCTTTATTTCAAAAATTTTTGGAAAAATGAACAAATTTATCCTATTTTTATGATAAAAGTGAGAACACCAAATTACATGCTTAAATTAAAATGGATGGTACAACATAAAACATTATAGCTCAAAATATTTTAATCTTGTCTAGGCTGGTGGTAAAATCATGGCTCACCACAGCCTGCAGCTCCTGGGCTCAGGTGATCCCTTCACCTTAGTCTCTCAGTTAGCTAGGACTACAGGTGTGTGCCCCCATGCCTGGCCAATATTTTTATTTTTTATTTTGTAGAGATGGGGGTCTTGTTATGTTGCCCAGGCTGATTTTAAACTCCCACCTTGGACTCCCAAAGCGCTGGGAGGATGGGCATGAACCACCATGCCCACCTTATTTCACTTTTTTTGAGTCAGGCTCTTACTCTGTCGCCTAGGCTGGAGTGCAGTGGCACAATCATGGCTCACCGCAGCCTCAATCTACTGGGCTCAGGTGATCCTTCTGCTTTAGCCTCCCAGGTAGCTGGGACTACAGGCGTGTGCCACCAAGCCTGGCAAATTTGGCAGAGGTCTTGCTGTGTTGCCCAGGCTAATACAAAACTCCTGGGCTTATCTCCCAGAGTGCTAGTGTGAGCCACTCTACCAGGCTTACAAAATACATTTTAATTTAGATCTATCTTGAACCTGTTACACACAACTGGGCATATGCATTTAAACTGGCATATGTATAGGGAGTTTAATTTGTAATTTAAGCATGTTGCTCAATATAGCTAAATTGGTCTCTATTGCTTGGAGTGGACACAGTTTTCTGGGATGTTAGCAACTTCACTCTTCTAGGGCTTCTATAGAATTTAAACTTTTTAGTAACTTTGAATAGCAAATTTGAAACAGTTGTTTTTGATTAAAAACAGACTCCTTTAAGTATCTTGTATTATATAGCAGAAACAATTTTCCCCTTTCTCCCTTTCTTCCATTTAGTCTCAGGTCCCTTTCCTCTTTGAGTTTTATCGGGGAACATGGCCACTTGGTTAGAGACATTTCCCAGTCTTTCTTGAAACTAGGTGTCATCATGTGACCAAGGTCAGCCAATGAGATATGAGCAAATGTCAAATGTACAACTACTATGCCAGCTTCTTCCCATGGATGGGACACTGACCAGAGTAACCCCCTAAGTGATGGTGGAGAAACAAAATAGAAAGAACCTGAGTCCCTAGATCACTCTGTGGAGCAGAGCTTTCCCACTAGCCCTGGGCTGCTCATCTCTGGATTATGACATGAGAGTGAAATAAACTTATTTCCCTTCTCCCTCCCTCTCTCCCTTCCCTTCTTTCTTCCCTTCTTCCTTCCTTTCCTTCTTTTCTTAAATCGTATCACAACAGCTTAGCCTGTACTTTAGCTAATACAGGTTCTCATTAATTGTGACAGTGGAAGATGATGGTGGCCTTGCTCTTCTACAGAGCATGATTGTGGAGTGTATGTGTGTGTGGGTATGTAGGAGAGACAAGCAGGGATGGGTGGGGAAAAAGAAGGGGAGATACCATTTGTCTCATCCTACCTAGTGTGCTGGATGGTTGACACTTCACTGTTGAGAGAGTATAGCTTTCTTTTCAAAATCCAAAGGGCCAAGAGAAAAAATACTAAATTCACCTGCAGGCATGACACAGAAAATGCGGAATGAAAGTTAAAAACAATGCATATTGTTCACTTGAAATTTCACAGATGCCCTGCCTTCCTGCACATGAGATTTAATTGGTAGCAGGTGGAAAATCAAACTACATATCTGAGAAAATGCATGCCCCTTGTACTATCTTTTTTAAAAAAAAGTTAGAATCCTATTCTGTTGCCCAGGCTGGAGTACAGTGGTACAGTCATAGCTCACTGCAGTCATGAAACCTGGGCTCAAGCAATCCTCCTCCCTCAGCCTCCCAAGTAGCTGGGACTATAGGTGCACACCACTGTGCCCAGCTAATTGAAACCTTTATATATTTTTGTAGAGATGGGGTCTTGCTCTGTTGCCCAGGTTGACCTTTAGCTCCTGGTCTCAGGTGATTCTCCCATCTCAGACCCACAAAGCATTGTGATTACAGGTGTAAGTCACCACATCTGTCCCCTTACATAGTTTTATACTCAGCACTTCTGATGGCTCTTCTTAGGTTGGGAGCATCAGAGTCACATACTCACACAGAAAATGGCACTAACTAGGCCAAGAAAACCCCAGATGAATTCCTGGTCAAGGTCGAGCCAGCATCTGGGGACAATGAGAAAAGAGACACAAAGAGAGATCAGAGAAAGTATATGACATGAACATGATATGACATGTTTTCATTCAGAGAGCAGTTCCAATTCTTCCTGAATGTCAGTGGAGAACAACCATGGCTTTGATTTGCCATGTAAGCATTTAATGAATAATTTTATGAGTACGTTCTGTTGAGTTTTAACACTAGCACTGTGGAGGTTGGCACAACCGGGACAACCATCATCTTCGTTTCACTAATGAGAGACTGAGACTGGAGAAAACAGAGTCCCAAATCACAGGAAGGATGAAGCTGGGCTCTAACCCCTGAGATTTGGGAGGCTGAAATAGACACTGCTCTATCAACTGAGATGGATGCAAAGATTCAGCAGGTCCTGGCTAACAGGGACAATTCCTTCTTCCCTTCCCTCCCCCCCTCCCTCCCTTTCTTCCTCCTTCCTTCCCTCCTCCCTTCCTTCCTTCCTTTCTTCTTTTGAGGCACGACAGGCCAATCTTTTAAAATCTTACAGCTACAAGAAAAACCACACGTGTTAAACCGCCTCAAAATGGAAGCTCTTGGACCCTTCCTAAGTTTCATTTATAACTCAGATCACACACTGAGTGGACAGAGGACCAGCTTGACATTGTCTTGGATAAGCAACTGCAGACCTCGAGATAGGTCCACTCAGCTCATAGTGAAACACAAACTGTCATTGTGTCCTACAGATTACCTTTTGGCATAAAGAGCCAACTTCTCATTTTATTTATTATTTATTTATTTGAGTTGGAGTCTCACTCTGTCACCCAGACTGGAGTGTAGTGGCCACTCCCAGCCACTGCAGCCTTGACCTGCTGGGCTCTGGCGATCCTTCTGCCTCAGTTTTCCAAGTAGCTGGAAC
>NW_007060494.1:0-13929 GCF_000164805.1 Carlito syrichta | reverse complement strand
TTATTGTAGAGATGAAGTCTCACCAAGTTGCCCAGGCAGGTCTCGAACCCACGGGCTCAGGCAATCCACTCACCTCAGCCTCCCAAAGTGCTGGGATTAAGGCTGAGTCATCGAGCCCAGCCTAATTTTATTTTTAAGTCAGGGTCTCCCTTTGTTGCCCAGGTTAGAGGGTAGTGGTGTGATCACAGCTCACCACAGTCTCGATCCCCCGGGCTCAGGCAATTTTCCCATCTCAGCCTCCTGAGTAGCTAGAACTGCAGGCATGTACCACTATGTCTGGCTTTTTTGGGGGGGGGGTAGAAAAAAGGTCTCTCTATGTTGCCTAGATTGGTCTTGAAATTTTGGGCTCAAGAAATCCTCTCACCTTGGCCTCCCAAAGTTCTGGATTATAGGCATGAGGCACAGAACCTGGTCCCACCTCAATTTAATGCTAAAACTCTGCCCCCAAGTGAAGATGAGCTGTATGTTACATATATGCTTACCCATTGCTCAAGTGCTTTGCTCCCTCATAAGTACATTTAACCTTCCCCCCAAACCTGCTGAATATATTACTCTATTGTGTGATACAACCCTGTGAGGTGTAAATATCAACCTCCCTTTCTACTCTTCCAAGAGGACATCTTCAGCCCATGCTGGAGAATTCCTCTTCCTGGTCTGCACACTATATCACCAGCCAAACTCTCCTTTCTACTATTTAGCTATCCTGGTGGCCTTTTGGCTGACACCCCAAAACTCCCTCCTTCCAGAACCTTTCAAACTCTTACCGCCATCTCACATTCTGCCTCACTGGGAAAGACATTTGAAATGTGTTAAAGGGAAAGTAGAAGCCAGGCACAGTCGCTCACACCTGTAATCCCAGCACTGTGGGAGGTCGAGGGAGGAGGATAGCTGGAGCCCAGGAGTTCCACACCAGCCTGGACAACATAGTGAGATCTCATTTCTACAAAAAAAATTTAAAAGAAGGGAGCATAGTGTGCACTGGATATGTATATTCCCATCATCACCATGAATAGTGCTCCCCAAAAGCTTTCTTAGGAACTGTTCATGACACAGGGTGAGTCAAACTTACCAGTCTGGGGTTCCATAAAGGTGAGACCTGGATGCTGCGGAAATGGCCACAATGATAGTCGGGACTTCATAGCCCACAGGAAACATGAGCTTCTCCATGAGTCTTTTCATGGTTGAGTAGCTGACCATCGTTAGGTTTCAAGTGGTGAGAAAGAAGTGCAGGCCATCCAGCAGCAGCCAGGTGAAGGAGGCCAGGTAGAGGAAATGCAAGGCACTGGTGAAGGTGGTGCACAGCACCTGGGGGAAGAGAAAAATATGCCTCAAGTGGCCGTCAAGGTGGAGCCCTATATCCTAGGACCTCTCCTTGACATTAGCATTGGGTTCAGAGCACCTGACGCTAGACCAAGGGCATTAAAAGGAAAGCTGGTTGGCTGGGCATGGTGACTCATGCCTATAGACTCAGCACTTTCAGAGGCCAAGGCAGGAGGATTGCCTGAGGCCAGGTGTTCAAGATCGGCCTGGGCAATATAGTGAGACCTTGTCTCTACAAAAAAATTAAAAAGTTAGCCAGGCATGGTGGTGGGCTTCTGTAGGCCCAGCAACTTGGGAGACCAAGGCAGAAGCATAACCTGAGTGAGGAAGTTGATGCTGTGGTGAGCTGTGAGGGTGCCACCACACTCCAGCCTGAGTGACAGAGTGAGACTTTGACTCAAAAAAAGAAAGAAAGAAAAAAGAAAGAAAGAAAGAAAGAAAGAAAGAAAACATTGTTGATAGTCACTATTCAGCTTAGACTTTGTGTCCTTAGACCAATGAACAGATGTAAGATCTACTTAATATGGCCAAAGAGCAGCCATTTTACCATTGCTTAGCTTTGTCAGGTTTTTCTACCAGTTCACTTTAATTTGTTCTCTAATCACTAGCCAAGGATAGAACTGGTTTCTCAGAGGTAGCTATTGATCATTGTTTTACAACTCCTCCCCAGCCTGTTTTGTAAACCAAGTTAACCTAATCAGCCCTGTATGACCTTCATGACACAGATCCCATAAACATAGCAGCATATGACTAACCCATCCATCTTTCTGCTGTCCATTACTATGATATCAGTATCTGTGCTTACCTGTCCCCTTCATGATGATGTGAAGGAGACCACCACCTTCCACCTTAACGACCTACTCCCATCAAAGGGAAGGCTTAAAAGCATTCGGCTTCAAGCAGTTAAGGGACATTGCTTTGCTAAACTCTGGTGTGGCCATGTGGCTTTTTTAGCTATGACCACCATGTTTCCCCAAGCTCTGACCCCACCTCCCCTACCTTGAGGAGGTGAATTTCCTCTCTCTCTCTCCAATTTACTTTCTAAATAAACGATTTTTCGAATCTAACTTCTATGCAATTCTTTGGATCTTTTCATGGCACCAGATTGTAGACACCCCTGTTGGGTCTGACCCACCATTTTAGAGGCCCCAGGGAGATTTTGACCTAAAAACCCTCATCTCCCCCTCACCCTTCCACTTTCCCTGACTTCCTGCCTTTAGCCTCTGGCACCACCATTCTTCTCTCTACTTCTATTGCAAGCATGGTTTTTAAAGCTAAGCATAACATAGTGTATATTTCAAAATTGTTACAAGAGTGAAATCTAAATGTTTTCACCACAAAGAAATGGTAGTGTATGAAGTGGTAGGTATGCTCAGTAGCTTGATTGGATCATTTCACATGTATACATGTATGGAAAGATCACACTGTGCCCGACGAATATATACAATTTGGTGGTATGGTTGCTCATGACTGTAATCCCAGAGCTTTGGGGCCTCCTGGGTGCAGGCAATCCTCCCATCTCAGCTTCCAAAGTAGCTGGGACTACGAGCGTGTGTCAACATACCTGGATACTTTATTTTATTTTTGGTAGAGAGAGGGTCTCATTATATTGCCCAGACTGGTCTCAAAATCCTGACCTCAAGTGATCCTCCCACCTCCCAAAGTACTGGGATTAAAGGTGTGAGCCACTGTGGCTGGCCTTAATATGCATACATGTTAATAAACTTTCACTTGTAGGTATTCTGTTCATTCATCTTTTGTTACAGGGGTCACAGCTAAGAACTTAGAAGATTAGAAAAAAATATGCATTTTTCTCCTATAGACCCAAGGCCTTTTTGTGAAGGAATTCAGCCCAGCATTGTTCTATGAGCTCAACATCTCTTGGGGTCAGGGCAGGGCATCCTCTGGGACACCATCCATACCTTGGGTTCAATTCTCTTGATCACTGTGAGGAAGAGGAGGAGGGCCAGGAAGAGGCAGAGCAAGAGCTACAGGTGCAGAGAGGTGCTGGTGTTCTGGATGACTTTGCACAGGAGGAAGACGAGGGCCGCCAGGAGGATGCACAGCAGGGAGAGGCCCAGACCCACATAGGTGATGATGGTCATCATGGGGTCCTCCTCCTGGGACACAGAAAAGTTCATGGTCATATTTTCCTGCTCTGGGATTACAGTTCTTCTCTTTGAACTGTGGGATAGTAAACACAGGCACCCAGCCCAATAGTCATGTGGGAATCATCTGCTAAATTTTTTTTTGTTTTGTTTACAGTTGTATTGAGGTATACTTTTTTTTTTTGAGTAGGAGTCTCACTCTGTTGCCCAGGCTGGAGTGCAGTGCCATGCTTATGGTCACTGTAGCCTCTACCCTCTTGGCTCAGGTGATCCTTCTGCCTCAACCTTCCAAGTAGCTGGAACTACAGGTGCATGCTACCATGCCTGGCTAATTTTTTGATTTACTGTAAAGACGAGGTCTCACCAAGTTGCCCAGGCTGGTCTCAAACCCCTGGACTCAGGCAATCCTCTTGCCTCTGCCTTCGAAAGTACTGGGATTACCGGTATGAACCATCGTGCCCAGCTGAAGTATACTTAATATGCAAAAACATTGCATGTATTTTATGTATACATTTAGATGAGTTTGGACATAAGCATTGGTAGTTTGGCAGACTATGTCACCCTCTCCTCCCAAAAAAGGTCAAATGGCAGTTGCCAGAGGCTGAGAGGAGTGGATAGAGAGAATAGAGATTTGTTGTTTCGGGGGTACAGAGTTTTAGTTTTGTAAGTTGTGAAGAACTCTGGAGATGGATGATAAGTGACAATTGTACAACAGTGTGAATGTGCTTAATGCCACTGAACTGTACACTTAAATATGGCTAAGTTGGTAAATTTTATGTCATTTTTACTTTATCACATTTTTAAAAAAGAGACATGATCTTGCTTGGTCACCCAGGCTGGTGTGCAGTGGTGTGATCATGGTTCACTGCAGTCTTGACCTTCTGGTCTTAGGCAATCCTCCCTTCTCAGTCTCCTGAGTTGCTTGGACTAATTTTTTGATTTTTTTTTTTTTTTGTCGAGAGAGGTCTCATTATATTGTCCAGGCTGGTCTCAAACTTCTGGGTTCAAGCGATCCTCCCACCTCAGCCTCCCAAAGTACTCACTTTGTCAGCCAGGCTGGAGTGCAGAGACACACTCATGGCCACCAGTCTCAACCTGCTGGGCTCAGGTGATCCTTCCACCTCAGCCTTCCAAGTAGGTGGAATTACAAGCATGCACTGCCATGTCCAGTTGGCTAATTTTTTTAATTTATTGTAGAGGTGAGGTCTCATCTAGTTGCTCAGATTGGTCTCACAACCCCTGCCTCAGGCAACCCTCTCGCTGTCACCTCCCAAAGTGCTAGGATTACAGGTGTGAGCCACTGCACCTGGCCTGATTTATTATTTTAAAACATCTTTTTTATTTCTTAAAAAAATTAAATGATATTTCAATTACTCTAAAAGGAAGAGACTAGACAAGAGTAATCATTTTTTAAATCTATTACATAGCATGGTGACTAGAGTTAATAATATATTGTGCATTTAAAAATTGCTAAGAGAGTAAATTTCAGAAGTCCTCATCACAAAAATTATAAATATGTAAAGTGATGGATATGTTAATAAGCTTGATTTAATTATTCCACAATGTATTCCTATATCAAAGCATCACAGTGTACCCTGTATACATATTATTTATAATAATATAATATTAATATTTAAAAACAAATAATTATTGCAAATAATTATAACATATACATATATTTTATAAAATAATAATGTATGATATTATACATATATAATTTTATTTGCCAATTAGAACACAAAAAGAATAGAAAAAACATAACAGATATTTACATAGATTTAACATATATTGCATATATTATCATTTTGCTATATTGGCTTAAAACATTATTGTTATTATTATTTGTTCTATTTTTTCACCCTTTAAAAAAATTTCAATAGCCTTGAAGGATACAAATAGGTTTTGGTCTGGGCTTTAAGTGAATTATTTTTTAAAGATATATAATATTTTAGATATGACCAAAGCTCTGGCTACTTCATTCTCTTTCTTCCTTCTCCAGAAATAACTGTGGACTTGAATTTGAAGCATATTCATTCCCTGACTACTTCTGTAACTTTACTTCATATAGATGTTTCCATGACAATGTATGATATTGTTCTCTGTTTTAAAAATTCACATAAATGGCATTCTATTTGGGTATCCTTTTAAAACTTGTCTTTGTTCCTCCAGTTAATACCTGCAAGGCTTAATCATATGGATACATATTTATTTGGTTCATTCATTGCAATTACTGTAGAGTAGCACATTATTTGACACATCACAACTTATTTATTGTACAAATAAATGATAAAAACCACATTGAGATATCACCTCACACTGTAAGGATGGGCTATTATTAAAAAGAACAAGAGACAACCAATGTTATTGAGGGTGTGGAGAAAAGGGAACCCTAATACACTGTTGGTAGAATGTAGGTTGGTATAGCCATTACTAGAGAAGGCGATCAGGGGTATTCAAATAGGAAAAGAGGAAGTCAAGTTATCTCTCTTTGCAGATGACATGATTGTGTAACTTGAAAACCCAAGAAAATCTGTCAAAAGCCTCTTTGCTCTGATAAAGGACTTTGTCAAAGTATCAGTATATAAAATAAATGTGCAAAAGACAACCACATTTTTTACACAAATAATAAACAAACAGAAATCCAAATAAAAAGCACAGTCCCATTCACAATAGCCATAAAAAAGAAATACCTTGGCATCTTCCTAACCAGAGACATGAAAGACCTTTACAATGAAAACTACAAAACACTGCTCAAAGAAATCAAAGATGACACAAACAAGTGGAAAAATATCCCATGCTCATGGATTGGAAGAATCAACATCGTGAAGATGACCATCTTACCTAAGGCAATCTACAGATTTAGAGCAATACACATCAAAATACCAGCAACATTCTTCTCAGACCTAGAAAAAACAACACAGGAATTCAAATGGAAACACAAATGACAAGAATAGCCAGAACAATCCTCAGCAAAAAAAAAAAAACAAAGCAGGTGGTATCATATTACCAGACTTCAAACTTTACTACAAACCTACAATAGTCAAAACAGCTTGGTATTGGTACAGGAACAGGCTTATAGATCAATGGAATAGGATTGAGATTCCAGAAGCAAAACCTCAATTTCTCAACCAACTCATTTTCGACAAAGCCTCCACCACCTACTACTGGGGAGAGGAGAACCTATTCAGTAAATGGTGCTGGGAAAACTGGCTGACCACATGCAGAAAATTGAAATAGGACCCCTATCTATCCCCATACACAAAAATTAACTCTAAATGGATCAGAGACCTAAATGTAAAACCTCAAACCATAAGAACCTTAGAAAATGAAGGACATACCCCCATGGAACTTGGAACTGGCATCCAATTCCTGAACAAAACCTGAAACCCACAGGCCATAAGAGATAAGATAGACAAGTGGGACCTCATTAAACTGACAAGCTTTTGCAAAACCAAAGAAACCATCAAGAGAGCAGGGAGACAGCCTACAGACTGGGAAAAAGTATTTGCCAAATCCAGGTCTGGAAAAGGTTTAACATCTTGGATCCACAAGGAACTCAAACGTGCTGAAAAGAAAAAAACAAACAACCCCATTATAAAATGGGGTTGAACAGACACTTCTCAAAGGAAGACATCAGAGCAGCCAACAGCCACATGAAGAAATGTTCAACCTCACTAATAATCAGGGAGATGCAAATCAAAACCACACTGAGATACCACCTAACTCCAGTCAGAATGACAATTATCAATAACTCAAAAAATAACAGTTGCTGGAGAGGGTGTGGAGAAAAGGGAACACTTATACACTGTTGGTGGGAAGGCAAACTAGTGCATCCTCTGTGGAAAACAGAATGGCAATTTCTAAAAGCTCTAAATATTGAACTCCCATATGTCCTCACAATTCCCCTACTGGGAATATACCCGGAAGAACTCAAATCACTCTGGAGAAAAGATACCTGCACACATATGTTTATCGCAGCATTGTTCAAAATAGCAAGAACCTGGAAGCAATCATGCTGCCCATCAAAAGAGGACTGGATTAAAAAAATGTGGTACATATACACGATGGAATACTACACAGCCATAAAAAAGAACAAAATCATGAATTTTGCAGCAACCTGGATGGAACTAGAGTCTATAATACTGAGTGACCTCTCACAGAAACAAAGATCTGAGTATCACATGTTCTCACTCATATAGTGGACCTTGAACATCCAACATAATACTATAAGAAAATGACTGACAGTGGCAGGAAACTATGGGGTGGAAGGGAAGGATGATGGGATTAATAGTAGTAAATATCTGTCTGGGGACGGGGAGACACCTCTTATTAACAAGGGTGCCTGAATGAAGCATATTTGTATACCTAACCCTTAACTGTACCCCACAATATCATAATAAAAAATACTGATTTTAAAAAAAGAAATTAGAATAATTCAGTTCTAACTTAACTTGATAGATATCATATAGAATACTGTCTTTCATTAACATGGCACCGTTACTTATTAAATAAAATTGGAACAAATGGTTAAGAGGCCCCTGGATAGTTATGCAAAATAAAGACAGCTCTTGAGGCATCAGTGCTCTCTCTAATGAGATAAAATTAAACTGAACATGGAGAAGAAAAATTGAGACCAAGAGGGGAAAGACCTTATTTAAGTAACGATGAACCTGTACACAAAGAATTCGACGATGGCAATCCTAGGCGCGTTTCTGAACCATAGATTATTAGAATGATAAGGGAGATCTTAGTTGTTTTCAAACTGTTCTCTAGGACAACTGCCAGGTTCGGGCATTGTCCAAGAAGACAAGGTTCCTTTTCCTCAATCCTATCTCTCCCATGTGTTTATCTACTTGATCTACTTTTATGTTTCATGCACCAGCACCTTGTATAGTGTCCACCACATTGTTCGTACTCAATAAATACGTGTTGACTGACAGAATAAATGAATACTTCTTAAAAAAAATTGGTTAGTAAACAGCATTAGTTAACTAGTACCAAATGATTAACTGCAAATGTTTTACAACTGGCAAACCAGTCACTCTTGCTGTTATGAGTAAGTTTCTTTGTCACATTTGTAACATCTCATCCTGAGATTTCCTTCCTGTGTTGTCCAGGTCCTCCTGACCCCCAGCTGTCCTCCTACCTCAGCTTCTCAAAGTGCTGGGACTACAGGCATGAGCCATGGAGCCCAGATGGGAAAATAATTTTTTGGGGGGGCGGGGTTTGGGAAGAGGGAAAGCTCTTTACTCTGCTGCTCAGGCTGGAGTGCACAGCGGTGCGACCACAGCTCATTGTAGCCTGAGCTCCTGGGAGTCAAGCGATCCTCTAGCCTCAGTCACTAAAGTAGGAAGACTACAGGTGCGTACCTTCACACCCGACTAATTTTTTTTTTTTAATTTTTTTTTTTTATAGAGATGAGAGTCTGGCCATATTGCACAGACTGGAGGGAAGAGTTGTTTTGTTTTTTGGAGTTGGTGTATCTCCCAGGCTGTAGTGCAGTGGCACGCTCACAGCCACCACAGCCTCGACCTGCCAGGCTCAGGCGATCCTTCAGCCCCAGCCTTCTAAGTAGTTTAAACTACAGGCGGGTGCTACCAAGCCAGTCTAGGTTTGTTTGTTTATTTATTTATTTATTTATTTATTTATTTAATTTATTTACTTGAGTTGCAGTCTCACTCTGTCGCCCAGACTGGAGTGCAGTGGCCACTCCCGGCCACCGCAGCCTCGACCTGCTGGGCTCCGGCAATCCTTCCGCCTCGGCCTTCTGAGTAGCCGGAATTACAGGCACATGCTACCATGCCCAGTTGATTTATTGTAGAGATGAGGTCTCTCCAAATGCCCAGGCGGGTCTCAACCCTCGGGCTCTGGCAATCCGCTCACCTCAGCCTCCCAAGGCATGGGACTACAGGCTGAGCCACCGAGCCCGGCTTTTTTTTTTTTTTTTTTTAATTCAAGAGCCGAGGTCTCACCCAGTTGCCCAGGCTGGTCTCGAACCCCTGGGCTCAGGCAATCCTCTAACGGCAGGACCAGCACCAGGAAAGCACCCAGCAGGCAGGAAAAGCAAAGCACGGCTCCGGGCATGCGTTAAGAGTCATTCATGCCTCCCCGAAGACGCGAACGTAGCAAGGGTTACGCTGTCGCTGGGTGCCTCACTGCTTACGGCCAATGGAGCAGGTTAGGAATCGCCAGGCACAAGTGGCGCTCCTCCGCCTCTGCGGCAGCCGTTGCCAGTAGGGGGCGCTCTTCCCAGTGTCCACCCAACTCCGCTCAGCCTGCTTGCGCCTGCGCAGGTGTTCTTTTCTTTTCTTTTTTCTTTTTTTTGTCCGTGAACACGCCGGCGGCCTCTCGGACTAAGATGGCGGCCACCGGGGGCGCTGGTGAACTGCAGCTAATGCCGCGGGGCTGTGCCGGCCATAAGTGGCCTGGAGCTCCGAGGAGGGGTGCCGCTGGGCGTTGGATGTAGCCAGCGGAACCGTCGCCGCCTCGCAGACCAACTCTCAAGGGCGGGTTGTGCATCTCGTGGAGTCGTCGGGACAGCCCCGTGCCCCGTCCCCGCAGGTGGGTTTGCCCTGCCAGGCGCGGCTGTCCCGGAGGCCTCCCGGCGCCTCTAATCCAGATGGCTCGATGGAGCCCATCTCCGGCTCAGAGACCCCGTGTTCGAGTCCCGCGTTCGGGAGGCTGGTCGAGCCTTGCTGTGAGGCAGAACGGAGGACGGGGTTTCAAGTCGTGGACTCGCCACCCCCTTCCCCACCCGACCGTGGACACTCCCCTCCTCTTTTAAACGGAACCGGACGGGACGGGAATAACTCTTTTCATTTCCGCTTTTTCCCAGTGAGGCCCAGAAAGGGGACGTGTCCAAGGCCACACAGCTTCTGAGCGATGGATCGCAGAGGAGACTCCAGCCCGCTAGGTACCTACCACCTTCCTCCACCCCCCTTAAGCCCACTTCACTCCCTTCCCCCTCTTTCCTGAGACCAGCCTTCCAGTGTCGCCTCTCAGAGACATCTGTGACCGGTGGTAAGGGGACGAATGCAGGTGTGGGACCCTGACTGACCTCGTGAGCTTTCGAAGTTTTAGTGTTAGTGGTGCTCTTGAAGTTGAAATGCGTTTTCTAAAAATATTAAATTTGCGGAAGGATTTTTTTTTTTTAGCTAACTCCTGCCTCCCCCTCTTGTTTCAGAAGATGTCTTTCTTTAAAGATTTGACCCACTCTTGAAAAAACAACATTAAACCCATCTCTGTCAAAAATGTGCTTCCTGTTCATTCATTCTGCTGACTTTTCCCTGGGCTGAAAGGACAGAAATAATGCTCTCCCAGTGTATTTCCAAATTCCAGAGTATTCACAGCTTTAGGCAGTGAGGTCTAGATAAAGGTGTTCTCACCCCAAACTCTGAATTTTGCTCATTTAGTAGGTAGCTGTTCTGCATCCATTCCTTAATACTAATGGTAGCAGCTTCTATTATTCAGAACTTACTGTATGGCCTGGGAGCAAAAGAGGAATATTTACTGCTTGATCTGGCACGGATTTAAGCACTTGGCATGGATTATCTGGATCCATCATCTCAGTGTTGATGAGGTGGCTGCTAATATTAATCTCAATGTAGAGATGATGTACTGAGGTCACCAGCTAGGAATGAGACAATCTCTTCCCTTGATGAGTTTGCAGTCTCTAAGAAAGATGTATTAGCTAATAAGGACAAAGTCATGAGTGCTGTATTAGAGTCAGATTTTAAAGTGGCGACAGACTTTACTATGGTCAACTCTGTTTGGGGCTGGTGTGGAGAGTGGTAGTCAGGGCTTCCCAGTTGGTCATTTCTCATTCAGTGTCTCCATTGTTCTGAATGCTCAGTGCCAGGCCTTTAGACTCTCCAGTAGACACTCCCTGTGGGTTACAGTCCCACAGTGCCCCAGTCCCACAGTGCCCTGGTAAAGTAGTCTTTTGCTTATAGATAGCATGTGAAGATGACTGAAGATAGGGAGATTTTTAGTTAATCTGTGTTCTAGTTAATTGGGCCTCACACTTTGTGACCAGGAGGATTCCCATTTTCTATGAAAAGAAGTGTGATACTGTCCCTGTGTGTCTCTTCCTGCCTTTTTAAAGTAGAAGATAGAGAAATACTTTTAGAAAGAAAAGATCATATGTACGATCAATCACAAATGACTCCTGTGCTTAAAGTTATTCAGTGGCTCCTGTGAAATGAAAGTTGTAGTGGATAGCAATAATATGTTATAGTAAGCTGGACTTTAAAGTAACTTGCATTAGGACTCTAAAACTTTTCATTTCTAAAGCCTCTTTTTACTTTTTCCAATCCTAATTTATTTTCTCCTTTTGTTTTTATTTGTCAAAGTTATGAAAAATACCCAATTGTGTTTTTCTGTGAGTGAAATAAAATACAACACTGGGTTAATATATGTTCAATCAAAAAGCGGACAATAGTACACTTTCTGTTAGGCTTTTTGAAGTATTGAAATACTTCAAAAGTATTGAAACACTTCAAAATATATTTGCAGGAGGATTTTTTTAAGTTAACTCCTGTCTCCTCCTCATATGTTTCTTTAGATGTCTGATTTAAAGATGTAATCTACTCTTGAAAATATAACATTAGACCCATCTCTGTCAGTATGTGCTTCTATTTATTCATTCTGCTGACTTTTCCCTGAGATGAAGGGACAAGAATAGCCGTCTCCCAGGTAATTTTTTTAAGCATGATTTCTTTTTTTTTTAATCAATATTTTTTATTATGATATTGTGGGGTACAGTTAAGGGTTAGAGGTATACAAATATGCTTCATTCAGGCCCCCTTGTTGATAAGAGGTGTCTCCCATCCCCAGACAGATGTTTACTACCATTAATCCCATCCCCCTTCTCCTCACCCCCATAGTTTTCCACCACTGTCAGTCATTTTATTTTTTTTTAATTTTTATTTTATTTTATTTTTTTTTTTGAGTTGGAGTCTCACTCGGTCGCCCAGACTGGAGTGAAGTGGCTGCTCCCGGCCATGGCAGCCTCGACCTGCTGGGCTCCAGCGATCCTTTCGCCTCAGCCTTCCAAGTAGCTGGAATTAAAGGCATGTGCTACCACGCCCGGCTGATTTTTTGATTTATTGTAGAGATGAGGTCTCGTGCCTAGGCGGGTCTCAAACTCACAGGCTAAGGCAATCCACTCACCTCAGTCTCTCAAAGGCGCGGGATTACAGGCTGAGCCACCAAGCCTGACTAGTCATTTTATTATAGTAGTACGCTGGATGATCAAGGTCCACTATATGAGTGAGAACATGTGATACTCAGATCTTTGTTTCTGTGAGAGGTCACTCAGTATTATAGACTCTAGTTCCATCCAGGTTGCTGTGAAATTCATGATTTTGTTCTTTTTTATGGCTGCATGGTATTCCATCATGTATATGTCCACATTTTTTTGAGCCAGTCCTGTTTTGATGGACAGCTTGGTTGGTTCCAGGTTCTTGCTATTGTGAACAATGCTGCGATAAACATTCATGTGAAGGTATTTTTGTGATAGAGTGATTTGAGTTCTTCAGGGTATATTCCCAGTAGGGGGATTGCAGGGTCATATGGGAGGTTGATATTTAGAGCTTTTAGGAATCACCACACTGCTTTCCACAGAGGTTGCACCAGTTCACACTCCTACCAACAGTGTAGAAGTGTTCCCTTTTCGCCACACCCTCTCCAACAACTGTTATTTTTGAGTTATTGATAATTGCCGTTCTGACTGGAGCAAGGTGGTATCTCAGTGTGGTTTTGATTTGCATCTCCCTGATGATTAGTGAGGTTGAACATTTCTTCATGTGTCTGTTGGCTGCTTGGATGGCTTCCTTTGAGAAGTGTCTGTTCATATCTTTTGCCCACTTAATAATGGGGTTGTTTGTTTTTTTCTTTTCAGTATGTTTCCTTGTAGATCCAAGTTATTAAGTCTTTGTCAGACCTAACGTTGGCAAATACCTTTTCCCAGTCTGTAGGCTGTCTCCCTGCTCTCTTGATGGTTTCTTTGGCTTTGCAGAAGCTTTTCAGTTTAAGGAGGTCCCACTTGTCTATCTTATCTCTTATGTCCTGTGGGTTTCGGGGTTTTTTTCAGGAATTGGATGCCAGTTCTAATTTCCATGAGGGTATGTCCTTCATTTTCTAAGGTTCTTATGGTTTGAAGTTTTACATTTAGGTCTCTGATTCATTTAGAGTTAATTTTTGTGTATGGGGATAGATAGGGGTCCTGTTTCAATCTTCTGCATGTGGTCAACCAGTTTTCTTAGCACCATTTACTGAATAGCTTCTCCTCTCCTCAGTGGTAGGTGGTGAAGGCTTTGTTGAAAATGAGTTGGTTGAGAAATTGAGGTTTTGCTTCTGGAATCTCAATTCTATTCCATTGATCTATATGCCTGTTCCTGTACGAATACCAAGCTGTTTTGGTGATTGTAGCTTTATAGTAAAGTTTGAAGTCTGGTAATGTGATACCACCTGCTTTGTTTTCTTTTTGCTGAGGATTGTG
>NW_007060493.1:1936-2614 GCF_000164805.1 Carlito syrichta | reverse complement strand
ATGCTGGCTGTGGGTTTCTCATAGATGACTTTTACTATTTTGAGATATGTTCCCTGTATGCCTAGATGTTCGAGGGTTCTTATCAAGAAGGGGTGCTGGATTTTATCAAAAGCTTTTTCTGCATCTAATGATATAAGCATGTGGTTTTTGTTTTGACATCTTTTGATGTATTTAATTACATTTATAGTTTTACGAATGTTGAACCAGCCTTGCATCCCAGGAATGAAGCCTACTTGGTCATGATGGATGATTTCTGAGATGTATTGTTGAATCTGGTTTGCTAGGATCTTGTTGAGAATTTTAGCATCTATGTTCATCAAAGATATTGACCTGTAGTTCTCTTTCTTTGTTGGATCTTGACCTGGCTTGGGTATCAATGTGATGTTGGCTCCAAAAATGATTTGCGGAGAGTTCCATCTTTTCAATCGCCTGGAATACCTTCAGTAGGATGGGTATCAGCTCTTCCTTAAAAGTCTTGTAGAATTCTGCTGGAAAGCCATCTGGTCCAGGGCTTTTTTTTGTAGGTAGTTTTCTTATTACATAGTTGATTTCCTTGATTGTTATTGGTCTATTTAGGGTCTCGATTTCTTCTTGTTTCAACCAAGCTAGGTTGTGTGATGTCAGAAAGTCTTCCATTTCCTTAAGGTTTTCAAGTTTGTTTCCATACAAGTGTATGTA
>NW_007060493.1:0-639 GCF_000164805.1 Carlito syrichta | reverse complement strand
GTTTCCCATCCTCTTACTTTGAGTCTGTGTATGTCCTTTCTAGTGAGATGGGTCTCTTAAAGGCAGCATATTGTTGCCTGGTGATATTTTATCTATTTTGCCATTCTATATCTTTTCAGTGGTGCATTTAGTCCATTCACATTCAAGCTAATTATTGAAATGTGAGAGTTCATCCCTCTCATAGAGTTCTTATAGAGTTGTTCTTCCACTTGGTTTTTTTCTCTTTCTTTTGGTTTTGGGTTTGGTTCATGTATATTTTATTCTTTTTCCTGTACCCTTATGAAGAATATTGTTCTTTTTTCCTTTTCTTCTGTGTTTGGTACTTTCTTAAGTGTTTCATGTAGAGGTGATTTGGTGGCAGCGTAAGTTCTTAGGGTTTGGATATCTGGGAAAGATTTTAATTCTCCCTCGCTGATGAAGCTTAGCTTGGCCAGATAGGTTATTCTTGGTTGAAATTGTTTATCTTTTGGACTATGAAGATAGGACTCCAATTTCTCCTAGCCTGCAGGGTTTCTGTAGATAAATCTGCTGCTATTCTGATTGTCTTCCACGTTAGGTGATCTGGCCTTTTTCTCTTGTTGCCTTTAGAATTTTTTCTTTTATGCCTACTTTGTTTAGGCAAATTATTATGTGTCTAGG
>NW_007060492.1:0-313 GCF_000164805.1 Carlito syrichta | reverse complement strand
CCCTGTTGGACTACTGAGAGCCAGGAAAATGGGGTGGCTTTGGTTGTCTGTTTTATGGAGTTTTGTAATATTGCCTCTTGTTTTGTTATTACAGGGGCTAAGTTTGGGATACTTGGCTGAATTCGGACGTAGGTGCGGTAAATTTTGATGGTTCCTACTGGGGTGGAGTCTGGGATTCCATTGTATGCTTTGCCTACCACCCCCTTTTCCCACATGTTATCCCAGGGATGTTTGATGTTGAAGTAGAAGTGGTCTCCGCCTTGTGAAGTGAGAAGAAAAACATCTTTATCACCTTCAACCCTTTCTATCCTTA
>NW_007060491.1:0-370 GCF_000164805.1 Carlito syrichta | reverse complement strand
TGACACGCAGGCTGGCATGGCGGCTCACGCCTGTCCTCCCAGTGCTTTGGGAGGTCAAGGTGGGAGGATTGCTTGAGGTCAGGAGTTCGAGACCAGCCTGGCCAGCATAGCAAGACTTCCTCTCTATAAAGAGTAAAAAGTTAGCCAGGCAGGGTGATGTGCTCCTGTAGGCCCATTACACAGGAGGCTGAGGTGGGAGGATTGCTTGAGGCCAAGAGTTACACAGAGGCTTGCACCACTGCACTCCAGCCTGGGCAACAGAGCAAGACCCTGTCTCCAAAAAAACCAAAAAGTCAATAAAAAATAAAATAACAGCCGGGCTCAGTGGCTCAGCCTGTAATCCCGCGCCTTGGGAGGCTGAGGTGAGTGG
>NW_007060490.1:0-393 GCF_000164805.1 Carlito syrichta | reverse complement strand
TCAGCTAGCTAAGTCAGCTAACTAACCAGCTAGCTAGCTAAGTTAGCTAGCTCACTAGTTAGCTAACTATTTAAGTCAGCTACTTAAATCTGCTACCTAAATAGTTAGGTAATTAGATGAGTCAACTAGTTAAATAGTTAGCTAACTATATAATTCAGGTAGTTAAGTCAGCTAGCTAACTAGTTAAATCAGCCAGTTAAGTCATCTACCAAAGTAGTTAACTCAGCTACCTAAGTCAGCTAGTTAAGTCAGCTTTCTTATTTAGTCAGCTGGTTAAGACAGCAAGGTAGCTAGTACGTTAATGGGTTAAGTCATCAGGTTGAATCAGGTAGTTAGCTAGGTAACCTATGGGTTAAGTCAGCTGGTTGAGTCAGCAAGCTAGCTAGTTAGCAA
>NW_007060489.1:0-317 GCF_000164805.1 Carlito syrichta | reverse complement strand
TCTGTGTACTGTCTTTGTGTATGTTTGGCACTTCTGAGTCAAACATTCTATGTGAGTTTGCATGGCGTGTCCAACAGGGATTTGGGATGAGGGTCGTATTCATGTGGGACTAGGTGTCTGCCTGTCTGTTTGTCTCGTCTTGTGCATGATGGGTGCACACTAATATATGCCTGTTTTGGTGTGGATCTTATGCTGTTGTCTGCAGGCATTGTTCTCGGCTCAATGTTGGTGTGTACATTCTTCATACGTGTGTGCAGTTCCTAGAGCCTGTCTTTCAGGTGTGTTTGTGTGTTTGTGTATGTGTGTGTGTGTCTGTG
>NW_007060488.1:0-476 GCF_000164805.1 Carlito syrichta | reverse complement strand
TATTCCATTCCTCTCCATTACTTCCGTCTTTATTCCATTGCAATCTATTCCATTCCATTGTTCTCCAATCAATTCCCTTCCATTCAGTTCTTCACCATTCTATGTCACTCCATTCCATTCCTGTCCATTCCATTAAATTACGTTCCATTGCATTCCATTCCTATGCATTCCATTCCCTTCCATTCCTTCCCACTCCTTTCTTCTCCATTCAATTTCAATTTTTTCCATTCCATTTCTCCCCATTATATTCCTCTTTTTTCCATTCCTTTCCAATGCATTCCATTCCTTTCTATTCCTTTCCATTCCATTCGGTTCCATTCCATTGCTAGCCATTCCATTCCTCTTCATTTTAATGCATTCCACTCTATTCAATTTCTTTCTATCCTTTCCATTCATTCCTATTGATACCATTCCATTCTATTCCATTGCTGTCCATTCCATTCCATTTTTCTCCCTTCCATTCCTCTCTATTCCAC
>NW_007060487.1:0-687 GCF_000164805.1 Carlito syrichta | reverse complement strand
CTCAGCCTTCCAAGTAGCTGGAACTATAGGCACACGCCACCACACCCAGCTAATTTTTTGATTTATTGTAGAGACGAGGTCTCACCAAGTTGCCCAAGCTGGCCTCAAACCCCTGGACTCAGACAATCCTCTTGCCTCCGCCTCCCAAAGGGCTGGACAGGCATGAGCCTCCGTGCCCAGCCACTTTCTGTCTCTTGAACTGTGTCTCTTGAACCAAGTTCCTCCTGGATATCTGTCTTTAACTGGCCAGCTGACTTCACTTAGCGTAGTGTCTCCAGGGTTCATCCACATTGTAGCCTGTGTCAGAACTCCCCTCCTTTTTAAGGCTGGGTAATCTTCCATGGTGTGGATGGACCACATTTTGTCCACCCCTTCGTCCACCGCTGGACTTGAACTGCTTGCGCGTCTATCTGGCTGGTTATTTTGGTGGGGGGGGAGTTGAGTCAGAGTCTTACTCTGTCACCCAGGCTGGAGTGCAGAGGCACACTCACGGCCACCGCAGCCTCGACCTGCTGGGCTCTGGCGATCCTTCTACCTCAGCCTTCCGAGTAGCTGGAACCATAGGCGCGCACCACCATGCCTGACTAATTTTTTTTTTTATGATTTATTGTAGAGACAAGGTCTCGACACCAAGTTGCCTGGGTCTTGGACCCTTGGGCTCAGCCAGGCCTCTCACCTCTGCCTCTC
>NW_007060486.1:0-332 GCF_000164805.1 Carlito syrichta | reverse complement strand
CTACTTGCCTTCTTAGTGCCATCTGATAGTCATTGCCTTCTTAGTGCTGTCTGATACTACTTGTCTTTTTAGTGTCATCTGATACTACTTGACTTCTTAGTGCCGTCTGATACTAATTGCCTTCTTAATGCTGACTGATACTTCGTGCCTTGTTAGTGCCATCCAATACTACTTGCCTTGTTAGTGCCGTCTGATACTACTTGCCTTATTAGTGCCTTCTGATTCCATATGCCTTATTAGTGACGCCTGGTCCTATTTGCCTTATTAGTGCCGCCTGATCTTACTTCCCTTCTTAGTGCCGTGTGATACTATTTGCCTCCTTAGTGCCCTCT
>NW_007060485.1:0-310 GCF_000164805.1 Carlito syrichta | reverse complement strand
TTCCATCTTTCTCACTTGCCTGGAATATTTTCAATAGGATTGGTATCAGCTCCTCCTTGTATGTTTTGTAGAATTCTGCTGGAAAACCATCCGGTCCATGACTTTTTTTTTGCAGGTAGTTTTCATATGACAGAGTCAATTTCCTGGGTTGTTATTAGTCTATTTAGTGTCTCTATTCCTTCTTGCTTCAACCTAGGGAGGTTGTGTGATATTCTCCATTTCATTTAGATTATCAAGTTTGTTTCCATGTAGGTGTACATAGTAATCTCTGATAATCTTTTGTATTTCTTTGGGGTTAGTTGTGATTTGA
>NW_007060484.1:0-402 GCF_000164805.1 Carlito syrichta | reverse complement strand
GTGAATGGGGATGACAGCTGCATTAATGAGTCTTAGATCTTGTACTAAGTGGTAAGTGCCGTCTGATTTTCATACTGCTAAGATGGGAGTGTTAAATGGGGAGTTGGTAGGGCGCAGATACCCTTTCTGTAATAAAGAGTTGATGACAGGTTGAAGTCCCAGGAGGCTGGAGGTAGGAAGAGAATATTGCGATTGATTGGGGTAGACAGAGGGGTTTTTGAGCTGAATGTGAACTGGGGGACAGTGCACTAGGGAGGGGGAGTTTACGTCCCATACTTGGGGATTTACTACAGAAGAGGGCAAAGGAGGGAGTGAGTCCATTGGGGACTCTTCAGTAGTGAGAAGTGCTAAAAAGGGGTTTGTGGGGGATGGGTTGGTAAGGGCTGCACTTGGGTTAAAGGT
>NW_007060483.1:0-378 GCF_000164805.1 Carlito syrichta | reverse complement strand
GAACAAACTTGAAAACCTTTCAGAAATGGAGGACTTTCTGTCATCACACAACCTGCCTAGGTTGAAACAAGAAGAAATTGAGGCCCTACATAGACCAATAACAATCAAGGAAATTGACTACATAATACGAAAACTACCTACCAAAAAAAGCCCTGGACCAGATGGCTTTCCAGTAGAATTCTACAAGACATTTAAGGAGGAGCTTATACCAATCCTATTGAAAGTAGTCCAAGCGACTGAGAAAGATGGAACTCTTCCCAAATCATTTTATGAAGCTAACATCACATTGATACCCAAGCCAGATAAAGACCCAAAAAGAAAGAGAACTACAGGCGAATATCTTTGATGAACATAGATGCTAAAATTCTCAACAAGATC
>NW_007060482.1:5046-9769 GCF_000164805.1 Carlito syrichta | reverse complement strand
ACCCCCAAACTATGTACATCTATTATGCATCAATCTAAAAAGTTGAAACAAAAAAGGAAGAAAAAATTATTCTCTTGACTTTCTCCTTTACCTGTTGTCCCGTGGCCATATTTACCTTTTATCTTTTTTTGTAAAATTTCTTGTACAGTTTATTTATATTAATTGTCTAAAATATCTCTTAATCAATTATCTTTTAAAAACCACTCTAATCATATTGTCACCTATAAAATTACTTTCTTTTTTTTTTTTTTTTTTTTGAGTTGGAGTCTCACTCTGTTGCCCAGACTGGAGTGCAGTGACCGCTCCTGGCCACTGCAGCCTCGTCCTGCTGGGCTCCGGAGATCCTTCCGCCTCAGCCTTCCGAGTAGCTGGAATTACAGGTATGTGCTACCACGTCCGGCTGATTTTTTATTTATTGTAGAGAGGAGGTCTCACCAAGTTGCCCAGGCGGGTCTTGAACCCGCAGGCTCAAGAAATCCACTCACCTCAGCCTCTCAAATGCACAGGATTACAGGCTGAGCCACCGAGCCCGGCTAAAATTACTTTCTTCAAAGTTACCAGTGACCTCCATGTTACCAAGTCTGATGATCAATTTTAGAGCTTATTCTATTAGCTTATCATCTACAGTTGACAGTTGACCCATTCCATGATAAATTCTTCATCTGGCGTCCAGAAAAAAAAACCAGGCTTCTGTGTCCATGGGAATCTGTACCCACAGATTCAACCAACCATAAAACAAAAATATTTTTAAAAAAGAAATAACTATAAAACCATAAATATGATGCAGCAAAAACCCAATACAGTATAGTGGAAATTATTTTAAATATATGGGAATAGGTATATAGGTTATATGCAAATATTGCCCCATTTTATGTAAGAAACTTGAGGATCCTTGGATTTTTGTATGAGCAGGGGTGGTCCTGAAACCAACCTCCTGCAGAATCTGGCAGACAACTGTATTCTCTTGTTTTGTTTCCCATCTCATTTACCCTCATTCTCAATCTCCTTTATTGGCTCATCCTAATTTTGCTGACTTTTTAGTGTTGGAAGGTCCCAGAATTCAGTTCTTAGTCCTTTTCTCTTTTTAAAATTTAATAGTCACTTCTACTTGTAGAACAAAGAATGATCACTTCTACTTCCCAAATTTAGATTTTCAGCCCAAGCCTTTGATGTAGAATTAAGACTTGTATATTTACTTAAAATCATAACCTGGATGTTTGTTAGCCATCTCAAACTTTATATGTTAAAAATCAAGCCCCAATCATTTTATCCCTCCCAAAGTGTTTCATCAATAGCATTCCAAATATTAGTTAGTGTAAATATATTTGCTCAGCTCTGCAGTCTCAATAATTTAGAGCTATTCTTTTCTTTTTCCAACTTCACAGCTAAGGAAATTCTGTCAATTTTATCTTGAAAATTAAATAACTTCTCATCACCTCCACTGTTATTTTCTTACTCCAGTAATCATAAATTCTCATTTAAATACTGCAAATAATCTCTGTTCTTTTACTTTTCTCTCTTATAGCTTATTCTCTACACAATAGCCATAGTCTTCTTTTTTAAATAATGAAACTGATCATGCCACTATTGTCCTCAAAACTCTTCAATGACTTCATATTTAACCAATAGTAATAGCCAAAGAAGGGAGTTGAGGTGGGCTCTATTGATTCTCTTTCTCTTCTAATCCTTTCATCTATGATCAATCTTCTATAGCCATAATGGCTTCTTAGATGTTCCTGTAACACAGTAGGCTCACTCTGCTTTGTGTGTTTCACTTTAGAGGTCATTTCTGCCTGGAATACTCATCTCTTAGATATCTGCGTAGCCACCTTCTTACATTCATCAAGACTATGCTCAAATCTCAGTTTCTCTATTAATCTACACACCCATCTCAATGTTCTTGCTCTTCTGATCTCTCTTACTCTACTTCACCTTTTCTTCTCACAGAGTATGGTATGCACCTTATTTGTGTTGATTACTGTTTATTCTCTTTCTCTTCTGACAGAGCATAAATTCTATAGTAGCAAGTTCGCTTTAGTCACAGAAGCATTTAGAACAATGCTGTTAAGTATTAGATACCTCAGTAAGTATTTATTGAATTAACATTAAAGAAATTTTGGTAAGAATCTGAATTAAGTTTGGAAATAATTTCAAATAATATCCAATTCAACTCTCTTTCCAAGACTTTGTAAATAAAGTAGTAATTAGTTACTTTTACCTCTTTTCTCCTGCCACAGTACCTAAGCAGATAGTACCTTACAATATTAGACATAAGAGAAGCATGAATGTTATAAGTGAGGAATCTGAGATCTAGGGATGTGACACAACTTACCTATTGTCATCTATCAATAAGGAGTCAAAGCTGAAACTAGAACACAGGCATCTTTATGCAATGCCATCTTTCATTTCACTGTCATGGAATTAGTTGAAATTCATCAGGTCGCATATAATTTTAGCATCAAGCAATAATTAATGGATTCATTGCATTCTTGTTGGATTATGCAATGATGCTGGATTTTTAAAAAAATAAACAAGAACCTAATAATTTAGTATATACAGTTTGCAAGGGAACTTTGACTAAATGTTAATATCCTTTTGCAGCATGATTGTTAGGCTGGTTTAGTCTGTGTTGTCAAAGTCAAACACAGGTTACATGAAGCCTTGCCTCATTGTCTGCACATCAGGAGTAAAACTATAATGTGTAGTAGCTGGTGGCAAGTTCCCAGTTGCTGAATGAGGTATCTGAAATCAAAGGAAGCTTTGTAATTTTAATGAAAAGAATGTGAAAGTCTCCCTCTTCACCTCTCTTTAGAATAATATTATGAATTAAAAATGTTATACAACCAGTGCATACTTATAAGCAAGAACACTTAATATAATTAATGCTACCTGAAATAAAATGTGTCATTTTGATGACAATATTTTTTAAAAGGTATGAGAACATTAAAGGATTTAAAGGGATTAGAGGACCAGCATTACATATAAAATTTTTTACTTTATTTACAAATCATTTAATATATAACTTCTGTAACTAATACATCTAAAGGGAATTTTTATGATGTCTAGGTGATGACATACAATATTATTAATTTACCAACATTATGTATATTTAAATTGGCATTTATAGGAAAGGAATATAGTTTGAGCATTTGTATCACTTTCTTGAAACATGACAATGACTTTATTGTTGACTTTCATAAGAGAGATTTTGACAAGTTTACCTAAATATTTATTGTAACATAGTTTAAAAAGACAATCAGACAATGGATTTCTTAGTTGCTCTTTTGTTTTTGGAAAAGAGGAAAACAAATAAATTGACAGAGTATGAGAAGGCAAATGTATGGATCTGATGCTGTTATTGGATAAGCTATATTGTTCCAACAACTTAGACTGATTTTAAAAATGTACAAATCATTTCTAGGAATGTTTAATCTGTATCAGGAAAGTGACTATATGAACAAATGGAGATTTTATGATTCTCAAAGTAATTGTGTTAGATTTGGTTTCTAGAATTCAGTGGAAGTGAAGGAACTGGTGCTACAAGACAATATTTCTATTTTTCTTCATTAAATCTGGTAGTCAAATAAGTGGCAAGTTAAAAACTACCATTTTAATGAGATCATTCATATACCAAAATATAATTATTTAAAAAATCATAACATTATCTACCTTGATACGATACAAATGTGAATCATATAGAAGTAGCAATTTGTAAAATAATAGATTTTCAATTTTCTATCATGTAAAACAGGACTCTGCTGGGTTTCAGTGGACTGTGGTATGAGATTGTCATAGGCATAGCTAAATGTTGGGAGCCGGTCACAGAGGCCCACCTGAACGTTAGGGATCAAGGTGGGCCATGGACCCTGAGGCCACTAGGATATGTTCGGGAGCTGTTGACCCCATTCCCTCTTCCCTTTTTCATTTTAGCCAAAAGGATCTCTGCCTACCTAAGCTGAAGGCTCTGTGACTGTGACAGACATGGTTCACTCTAGAAACTCATTGTTCCTGTTTCCCATGAACTGCGGTTTTGGCTTAGGTATTAGATATAATTCAAACTCAGGTCACATTTGGGAGCCTTCTATATGGTACAAAATTCTTTATGAGACTTAAAAGTATATTTGTAGAATTAGTATATACTTATGGAGAGCTGTTTTCAGCTTTAGATGGTATAGATGATTATCTAGAGTTTCCAGAAATGGCCCAGCACGAACCATGGACTGGGCCACATTCCTGAGGGCCCAGTGAGTACTTTGGACTGGGCTACATTCTTTTAGAATGGTTTTAGCTACAGTTAGTGTAGGGTTTTTCTACTTATTATAGAAATTGAATTTATTTTATTCATAGAAAGTGTTGTAGAATAGGTCATGGTAACGTCAGGGAATTATGTTAGTTCAAGCATGATCAACCATGATATTTTGAGGTTTAATAAGAATACAGTTAACTTTAGAAATTTCATTGTTCCCATTTTCTACTATTGTGGTTTTGGCCTTAGAACAATTTACAGTTTATATTTGGGTTTTATTTTTAGAAGATTTATTGCTGATGATCAGCTTTATATATTAGGATTAGGAATTAGAAAATTTATAGAAATTAAGATAGATATGTAAGATTTTAGAACAGCCATTTTGATAAGGGATTGTAATCAATTGTTCCTAGCAATGGCCCAGCGTAATCTTTTGACTGGGCCACATTCTTTAGGAACTGGGTTGGGCTATAATTA
>NW_007060482.1:730-4868 GCF_000164805.1 Carlito syrichta | reverse complement strand
AATATTAACCAAGCATGAGGAACAGTGAGATAATTTTGGGATTGCCCTTCCTCATGCTTGAGGAAACACCTGGTGGGTGGGGGATGCTCCTCACCCACCTGGCTTTGTGATCATGTAAATGTCTTGTGATTTGATTGGGATTGCCCTTCCTCATGCTTAAGGAAACACCTGGTGGGTGGGGGATGTCCCTCATCCACCTGGCTTTGTGTTCGTGTAATGTCTTGTGATTGTCCTTCCTCATGCCTGAGGAAACACCTGGTGGGTGGGGGATGCCCCTCATCCACCTGGCTTTGTGTTCACATGAAAGTCTTGTGATTTAACCTGTGAAAATTTGGGATAAAAGGCTTATGGTTCGTCCCATTAAATGGCATCTGCACTAGACAGAGTCCAGACTCTTTCTTTCTCCCCCAGTTTCTTTCTTTCTTTCTTTTAATGTCTATCCCTACAGAATCGTTGATGCCGCCACAGCTCCCAAGGGATCCCCTAAATCTCTTTACAGGGGCTGGCCCCCCACAGCTAAAACTATGTAACCCAGAATATTAAGAACTTAAATTTAGAGGAGAAAATAAAAAGTGAATGTAGCTAAATGTGTTAATTTTGTCTTACCTAAGATTTATGATAAAATAAATGCTTTGTACTTTTGCTGAAGCCCAAAAAAATGTGATTTAAAAAAAATCATTTATTTATTGTCTTGTCAGCAACAGTCCATAGTGCTGTCTGTTCTTTCTTTTTCATACTCTTCTTACCTTGTCTGTATGACACCTTGTTTCCTAAGATTTCTCCTAACTCTTTCTCTTCTGTTGTGCCATCCTTCTAAACCTGGTCCTTATATGTTGTAGATACTCAGATTCAGCCCTAGCCCCGCATTATCTTGTCATTCTATCCTTTCTCTATGTTTACAATTAAACCATTGCCTATCAGTTTAATTACAATCAATTCAAACTAAATATAAGTGTTATGTTTCTACTTTAAGTTCCTGACTCATATAAGTAGATATAGTCATTTATTACATGGATTTATAGCATGTCTCAAAGAGCTTTCAAACCATAATATGCAAAAAAAAAACCAAAACATTTATAGAATTGTCACTCCAAACTTGACTTTTTTTCAACAATTCAACAGTGAATATCACAACTGCCTTCACCATTTGTTCAAGTCAGAAAATCAGGTTTTATTTTAATGCTACCTCCTTTATCACTCCCCAAATCAATTAGAGTCATTCTGATTATCTCTTAAATGTCTTTCAATTCAGTCTACTTCTTTATCTCATGAATATGACCCTGAACCAAACTATCATAATACCTCCTTGGGTTACTGCAATTACATCTTGAGTAATCTTCATAGAGTAAATCAAGCCCCACTTCAAATCAATCTCTACATTTCGGTAAGAATAATTAAGAAATCCAAATTTCTTCATGCAATTGTTTTGCATAAATTCCCATTGTTCTTGGCCAATCTTCCCAAGAAAGGACTTTCCAAAGTCGTTTCTTCTCTAATGTTTACCTATATCTTTTCTTAATCAATGTCATCCTATTATTCGTTGTTTCACTCAGTTACTAAATCATACTCCATTCAATGATATCATTAGATGAAAAATTTAAAAATAAGATAAACATTTTACTTTTTTTAAAATCAATATTTTTTATTTTTATATTGTGGGGTACAGTTAAGTGTTAGGTATACAAATATGCTTCATTCAGATCCCCTTGTGTCTCCCTGTCCCCAGACAGATGTTTATACCATTAGTCTCATCCCCCTTCCCCCCAAAATAGTTTCCCACCACTGTCAGTCATTTTCTTATGGTAGTGCGTTGGATGATCAAGGTCCACTATATGAGTGAGAACATGTGATACTCAGATCTTTGTTTCTGTGAGAGGTCACTCACTATTATAGACTCTAGTTCAATCCAGGTTGCTGTGAAATTCATGATTTTGTTCTTTTTTATGATTGCATAGTATTCCATTGTGTATATGTACCACATTTTTTTAATCCAGTCCTCTTTTGATGGACACAATGGTTGGTTCCAGGTTCTTGCTAATGTGAATAATGCTGCGATAAACATTCGTATGTAGGTTTTTTTTATAGAGTGATTTGAGTTCTTCAAGGTATATTCCCAGTAGGGGGATTGCAGGGTCATATGGGAGGTTGATGTTTAGAGCTTTCAGGAATCGCCACACTGTTTTCCAAAGAGGTTGCACTAGTTAACACTCCCACCAACAGTGTAGAAATGTTACCTTTTCACCACACCCTCTCCAACAACTGTTATTTTTTGAGTTATTGATAATTGCCATTCTGATTGGAGTTAGGTGATATATCAGTGTGGTTTTGATTTGAATCTCCCTGATGATTAGTAAGGGTGAGCATTTCTTCATGTGTCTGTTGGCTGCTTGGAAGTCTTGCTTTGAGAACTGTCTGTTCATTTATTTTGCCCATTTTATAATGGGGTTGTTTGTTTTTTTCTTTTCAGCACGTTTGAGTTCCTTGTAGATCCAATATGTTAAGCCTTTGTCAGACCTGGAGTAGGCAAATACTTTTTCCCAGTCTGTAGGCTGTCTCCCTGTTCTCTTGATGGTTTCTTTGGCTTTGCAGAAGCTTCTCAGTTTAATGAGGTCCCACTTGTCTATCTTATCCCTTATGTCCTGTGGGTTTCGGGTTTTGTTCAGGAATTGGATGCCAGTTCCAAGTTCCGTGAGGGTATGGCCTTCATTTTCTAAGGTTCTTATGGTTTGAGGTTTTACATTTAGGTCTCAGATCAATTTGGAGTTAATTTTAGTGTATGGGGATAGATAGGGGTCCTGTTTCAAACTTCTGCATGTGGTCAGTCAGTTTTCCCAGCACCATTTACTAAACAGGTTCTCCTCTCCCCAGTGGTAGGTGGTGGAGGCTTTGTTGAAGATGAGTTGATTGAGAAAATGAGGTTTTGCTTCTGGAATCTCAATTCTATTCCATTGATCTATATGCCTGTTCCTATACCAATACCAAGCTGTTTTGATGAATGTAGCTTTATAGTAAAGTTTGAAGTCTGGTAATGTGATACCACCTGCTTTTTTTTTTTTTTTTTGCTGAGGATTGCTCTAGCTATTCTTTGTCATTTGTGTTTCCATATGAATTCCTATGTTGTTTTTTCTAGGCCTGAGAAGAATGTTGCTGGTAATTTGATAGGTATTGCATTGAATCTGTAGATTGTCTTAGGTAAGATGGACATCTTCACAATGTTGATTCTTCCAATCCATGGGCATGGGATGTCTTTCCACTTGTTTGTGTCATCTTTGATTTCTTTGAGCAGAGTTTTGTAGTTTTCATTGTAAAGGTCTTTCATGTCTCTGGTTAGGAAGATGCCAAGGTATTTCATTTTTTGTGTGGCTATTATGAATAGAACTGTGCTTTTTATTTGGGTTTCTGTTTGTTTATTATTGGTGTAAAGAAATGCGATTGTCTTTTGCACATTTATTTTATATGCTGGGAATTTGCCGAAGGACTTTATCAGTGTAAGGAGGTTTTTGACAGATTCTCTTGGGTTTTCAAGGTATACAATCATGTCATCTGCAAAGAGAGATAACTTGACTTCCTCTTTGCCTATTTGGATACCCCTGATTGCCTTCTCTTCTCTGATTACTCGAGCCAGGACATTCAACACTATATTGAACAGTAGGGGTGAGAGTGGGCATCCTTGTCTTGTTCCAGTTTTCAGGGGAAATGGTTCCAATTTTTGTCCATTTAGGAGTATTCTGGCTGTGGGTTTCTCATAGATGCCTTTTACTACTTTGAGGTATGTTCCCCGTATGCCTAGACGTTCGAGGGTTTTTATGAAGAAGGTGTGCTGGATTTTATCAAAAGCTTTTTCTGCATCTAATGATATAATCATGTGGTTTTTGTTTTGACATCTGTTGATGTATTTAATTATATTTATGGTTTTACGAATGTTGAACCAGCCTCACATCCCAGGGATGAAGCCTACTTGGTCATGATGGATGATTTTTGAGATGTGTTGTTGAATCCGGTTTGTTAGGATCTTGTTGAGAATTTTAGCATCTATGTTCATCACAGATATTGGCCTGTAGTTCTCTTTCTTTGTTGGATCTTTACCTGGCTTGGGTATCAATGTGATGTTGGCTTTGTAAAATGATTTAGGGAGAGT
>NW_007060482.1:0-406 GCF_000164805.1 Carlito syrichta | reverse complement strand
GGGACCATCGATCTTGTTTATCCTTTCAAAGAACCAGCTTTTCGTTTCATTGATTTTTTTTGATTGTCTTTTTGTCTTCTATGTCCTGGATTTGGGCTTTTATTTTGGTGATCTGGATTCTTCTGCTGAAATTAGGGTTTTGGAGATCTTGCTTTTCCAGCTTCCTTAGGTGGCTTGTTAGTTTGTTAATTTGTGATCCTTCCATTTTCTTCATGTGCATTTGTAGGGATATAAAATACCCTCTTGCTACATCTTTCATGACATCCCAGAGATTCTGGTAAGATGTTTCTTCGTTTTCATTTGTTTCCAGGTTGCTTTTGATCTCTGTTTTGATTTCATCATTGACCCAGGAGTTGTTTAGCATCATACTGTTTAGTGTCCATGTCTTTGTGGGTTTTGGGGGAAA
>NW_007060481.1:0-486 GCF_000164805.1 Carlito syrichta | reverse complement strand
CCCTTGTTGATGAGGTGTGCCCCTCCCTCCCCTGGCAGTTTCCCTCAACTGCCACTCCCACCCCCCTCCTCTGACAGTTTCCCACTACTGCCAATCTCTTTCTTATAGTATTATGATAATTGTTCATGGTCCACATATGAGTGAGAACATATGGTACTCTGTTCTTTGTTTCTGTGATAGATCACTAAGTATGATCAACTCTAAATTCATTCAAGTTGCTATGAAGTCCATATGTTTGTCTTTCTTTATGACTGCATAATATTCCACTGCATAATATTCCATTCCACATTTTTTTTGTCCAGTTCAGCTTCGATGGGCAGCATGGTTGGTTCCATGTTTTTGCTACTGTGAATAGAACTGCAACAAACATATGTGTGCAGGTATCTTTTTTGTAGAATGATTTGTGTTCCTCTGGGTATATTCCCAATAGGGGAATTGCTGGGTCATATGGAAGGTCAATTTCTAGTTCTTTCAGAAATCACCATC
>NW_007060480.1:0-526 GCF_000164805.1 Carlito syrichta | reverse complement strand
TTAGCAGGCTTGTCAGGTAGGTGGCCAGCTAGTTAAGCTAGCTGGCTAGTTGTCTGTCCATCAGGGTGGCTGGCTAGTTAATGCGGCTGGCTATCTGACTGTTCAGCCAGCAGCCTGGCTATTTAATCCAGTTTGCTAGCCTGTTGGACAACCCACTACCTAGATAGCCGGCTGCATAGCCAGCTACCCAGCCAGGTAGCTAGCTAGGTAAGCCAGTTGTCTAGCTATCTAAACAACCCGGTAGCTAGCTAATTATGTCAGCTGGCTAGCCAGCTAGCCAGCCAAATAGCTAGTCAGCTAGTAAAATCAGCTGCCTAGCTAGTTAAGTCAACTTATTAAGTCAGTTGCCTATACAGCTGGTTAGCTGGCTAAAAAGCTAATTAAGTCAGGTGGGTAGCCATCTGGCTAGTTAGTTAAGTCAGCTAGTTAAGTCAGCTGGCTAGCTAGTTATCAAGCTACATAAGACAGCTAGTTATGTCAGCTAGCTAGTAATGTCAGCTAGTTAAGTCAGGTGGCTAGCTAGAGA
>NW_007060479.1:0-382 GCF_000164805.1 Carlito syrichta | reverse complement strand
TGGAAGGGAGAGGAATGGAATGGAATGGAATGGAGAGGAATTGAAGGGAATGGAGAGAAACAGAATGGAGACAAATGGAAAGGAATGGAATGGAGAGGAATGGAATAGAATAGAGAGGAATGGAGAGGAAAGAAATGGAATGGAGAGGAATGGAATGGAATGGAGAGTAATGGAATGGAAAGGAATGGAATGGAGGGGAATGGAATGCAAAGGAATGGAATGGAATGGAGAGTAATGGAATGGAAAGGAATGGAGAGGAATGGAATAGAATGGAATGGAATGGAATGGAGGGGAATGGAGGGGAAAGGAATGGAATGGAATGGAGAGGAATGGAATGGAATGGAGAGGAATGGAATGGAATGGAGAGGAATGAAATGGAGAG
>NW_007060478.1:0-928 GCF_000164805.1 Carlito syrichta | reverse complement strand
TCAGCTCATTAAGACAGTTGGCTATCCAGCTTGTTAGCTAGTTAAAAAGTTAGTTAAATCAGATGGCTAGCCATCTGGATACATAGTTATAGAAAGCTAGCTATATTAGTCAGCTAGTTATTGTAGCTAGGTAGCTAGTAAGTCAGCTAGTTAAGTCAGCTGACTAGCTAGATAGATAGCTAGATAGCTAGCTAGACAGTTAACTAATTAAGCCAGTTACAGAATCCAGGTGGCTAACTAGGTAGCTGGCTGCTTAAGTCAGCTAGATAAGTCAGCATGCTAGCTAGTTAAGTCAGCAAGTTAAGTCAGCTGGTTAGCCAACTGGTTAGCTGGGTCGCTACCTAGTTGTCAACTGGCTAGCCAGTCAGATAGCTAGTTAAGTAACCTGGTTAAGTCACTTCACTAGCCAGCTGTTTATCTAGGTATCTAGATAGATAAGTCAGCTGGCAACCCTGTGGAATATGTAGGTAGCTAACTTGTAAAGTCAGCTGGCTATCCAGCTGGCTATCCAGCTGGCTAGCTAGTTACCTAGGCAGTTGTCAGCCTGCTAGCCACCAGGTTAGCTAGTTAAGTCACCTAGTTAAGTCAGCTGACTAGACAGCTGGCTAGCTAGGAAGCTAGATAGTTAAGTCAACTCTCTAGCCTGCTGTCTAGCTGGTTAAGTCACCTAATTAAGTCAGCTGGATAGACCGTCAGCTAGCTAGGTAGCTTTCTAATTTAGTCAGCTGGCTAGACAAAAGACTAGTTAAGTCACCTAGTTTAGTCAGCTGACTAGGCAGCTAGCTAGCTATATAGCAAGCTAGTTAATTCAGGTGACTAGCAAGCAGGCCAGCTATTTATGTCAGCTATTTAAGTTAGCTGGTTAGCCAGCGGGCTAGCTAGTTAGTGAGCTACTTGAAACAGTTAGCTAGCCAACTGGCAAGCTAAT
>NW_007060477.1:0-460 GCF_000164805.1 Carlito syrichta | reverse complement strand
AAAAAGAATGATAATTATGGACTGACACAGGGACTCAAAGTTTGGAGGTTGGTCTAAATCCGTTTTCTTTCTTTTATAACCCTCTGTCAGTTTTAGATTAAAAATACCAGAAACACAAAAATCATAGTTTTAGATTAAAAATACCAGAAACACAAAAATCATAGGATTATATAGTGAACAACAGTGATATTATAAATATGAATTCTGGTCCCATGCACTTTTTTTTATCTTAATAAATATGATTTAAAAGTAGAGATCATCCTGTTTAACACAGTACTGGAGGTAAAAAAAAGAAAAGAAAAAGAAAAAAAAAGGAGAGCTCATATATGTTTCTAGTCACCTACAAATATATTTAATAACCTACAGTAAGCCGGGCTCAGTGGCTCAGCCTGTAATCCCACGCCTTTGGGAGGCTGAGGTGAGTGAATTGACTGAGCCCGCGGGTTCGAGACCCGCCTGG
>NW_007060476.1:0-657 GCF_000164805.1 Carlito syrichta | reverse complement strand
CTGTTTAGCCAGCTGGATAACTAGTTAAGTCAGTTAGTATAATCACCTGACTGGCCAGCTTTCTTCACTCATTAATCAACTAGTTAAGTCAGCTGGCTAACCAGCTGGCTAGCTAGTTAAGTCACCTCATTAATTCAGTTGACTAGCCTGCTCTGTAACTGGTTAAAAAGCTAGTTAAGTCAGATGTCTAGACAGATGACTAGCTAGTTATTTCAGCTAGTTAAGTGAGCTGGCTCGCTAGGTAGCTAGCTAGTTAAATCAGCAAGGTATATCAGCTAGCTAGTTAGTTAAGTCATCTAGTTAAGACAGCTAGCTAGATATCTATCTAGGTAGATAGCTAGTTATTTCAGCTAGTAAATTCATCGGGCTAGTGAGGTACCTAGCTAGTACGTCAGCTAGATAAGTCAGCTGGCTAACAAGTTAAGTCAGCTAGTTAAGTAAGCTGGCTAGACAGCTGCCTAGCTGGGTAGCTAGCTAGTTAAGTCAGCTGGCTAGCCAGCTGGATAGCTAGTTAAGTCATCTGGTTAAGTCAGCTTGCTAGCCAGCTGGTTAGCTAGGAAGCTAGGTATTCAAGTCAGCTGGCAAGCCTGCAGGATATGGAGGTAGCTAGCTAGTTGTCAGCTGGCTAGCCACCTGGCTAGCCTGAGATGTCACTTA
>NW_007060475.1:0-891 GCF_000164805.1 Carlito syrichta | reverse complement strand
TCCCTGTAGCCTCTGCTCTAATAAATCTCTTGGCCTCAAAGGGTATGGAGTCTCACTGGCGCCATCGTCCTTCACAGTCAGTGGCATTAAGTTCATTCACCTTGTTATGCAACCATCACCTCATCCATCTCCAGTCTTAATGTGTCTCTCTAGCGGTTCACACTCCTTCCCGCCTTTAATTTCTGCTGTGTCTGCCCATTCATCCCCCCCACTGAGCTGTGAGCACGGGGAGGGAGAAACTGCACCTGAATCTCCTCTATTGTAATTTATTCCGCTGTGATGTGTTGCATGGGGCCATGGGCCAGGCTGGCTATTCCAGGAATGGGAATACAAACTCAAAACAACCCAAGGTTGGATTTAACGTGGAGTCAATGGACTCTGCTAGAGGCCAGAGAGGCCCTGGGAGGAGAATGGTTGTGAAATCTGTGACCCCTGCTTAGCTCCCCAGAGGCATGTTGTGTGTATTTCCAGGTCCCCAGATGGGCCCTGGCTCCAGGTACAGAGTTGTGTGAAGACTAACGCATAGCTTTACGTCTATACATAAGGTCACATGCTGGCCCTTCAAAGAAGAATCACGGAGGAAAACCATCTGAATTATAGGTTCCCACTGAGAAGAGGCTCTAAGGTGTGGGGCATCAGGCAACACCATAAGTAACTCCCAAGTTGGGGTAGAAGCATCGGAATGGGGCACCTCAGGGACCCAGCAGAGGAAAACACAGACCTCAGAATTTATTATTTTTTTTAAAGTCTTGGTCACTTGCCTTGCCCTCTTTGATTTCTCAAAGGCCATAGATCTTGAAGTCATACACACAGCATACACACAGCACCATGACTCAGTTCCCAAAGAACATGCGGAATCCTCCTTACACGACAAAGAGAGAATCCATCTCT
>NW_007060474.1:0-404 GCF_000164805.1 Carlito syrichta | reverse complement strand
GGAACAGAATGGAGAGGAATGGAAGGGAGAAGAATTGTATGGAATGTAATGTAATGGAATGGAAAGGGATGGAATGTAATGGAGATGAGTGGAATGCAATGGAGTGGAATGGAAAGGAATGAAATAGAAAGGATGGTATGAAATGAAATGGAGATGAATTGTATGGAATGGAATGGAATGGAGAGGATTGAAATGTAATGTAGAGGAATGGAATTGATGGGTAGGAATGGAATGAAATAGAATGGAGAGGAATGGAATGGACTGGAATGGAATATAGAGCAATGGAATTGAATGAAATGGAATGAAGAGGAATGGAATGGAGAGGAATGCAATAGAATGGAAAGGAATGGAATAGAGTGGAATGCAATGGAGAGGAATGGAATGGAAAGGAATGGAATGGAGAA
>NW_007060473.1:0-408 GCF_000164805.1 Carlito syrichta | reverse complement strand
CCATTTTCTTCATGTGCATTTGTAGGGATATAAATCCCCCTCTTACTACAGCTTTCATGGTGTCCCAGAGATTCTGATAAGATGTTTCTTCATTTTCATTTGTTTCCATGTATCTTTTGATCTCTGTTTTGATTTCATCATTAAACCAGGAGTTGTTTAGCATCATACTGTTTAGTGTCCATGTCTTTGTGGGTTTTGGGGGAACCTTGTTGGTGTTAATCTTTATTTTTACTCCACTGTGGTCCGAGAAGGTGCATGGTAAAATTTAGGTCCTTTTAAATTTGCCTATGCTTGATTTATGGCCAATTATGTGTCAATCTTAGAATACGTTCCATGCAGTGATAAGTAGAATGTGTATTCTGTGGTCTTTGGATGGAGTGTTCTGTAGGTATGAATTAAGTCCATTTG
>NW_007060472.1:0-348 GCF_000164805.1 Carlito syrichta | reverse complement strand
TTCCACTAAATTCCATTCAATCTCTCTCCATTCCTTTCTATTCCTTACCTTTCGATTCCTTGAATTTCCCTTCAATTTCTCTCCCTACAATTCCTTTCCATACCAATGCAATCCATTCTTTTTCTCTAGATTTCATTCCTCTCCATTCCATTCCTCTCCATTCCATTCCATTCCTTTCCATTCCATTAATCTCCATTATTAACACTCTCTTCCATTACATTCCATTCTACTCGATTCCATTACTCTCCACTCCAATCCTCTCCATTCCATTCCATTCCACTACTTTCCTTTCTGTTCCTTTCTTCTCCTTTCCATTGCAAACTATTTCTTTCTACTCCATTCTTCTCC
>NW_007060471.1:0-514 GCF_000164805.1 Carlito syrichta | reverse complement strand
CTAACTATTCAGCTAGCTAGTTAATTCAGCTAGCTAGTCAGGTTGCAAGTCAGCTAGCTAGTTATATCAGCTAGCTCATAAGTTAGATAGTTGTCAGCTAGCCAGCTATCTATCCAGTTACTTAGCCAGTTATGTCAGCTAGTTAAACAGCTAGATAGCTTGATGGACACCTAGTTATGTCAGCTAGATAGCCAGCTAGCTAGTAAGCTAGCTAGTTAAGTTAGCTAGCAAATTAGTTTGGTACTTAGCTAAGTTGTCAGCTAGCAACTCAGGTAGCTGGTCAGCTAACTAGTGGGCTCACTCGCTTTCCATCAGGGCAGCTAACTAGTCAGCTCACTCACCTGCCAACCGGTCAGCAAACTAGTCACCTCACTCACCAGTCAACAGGTTAACTAAATTGTTGGCTCGCTCACAGGCCAAAAGGTTAGCTCACTAGTCAGCTTGCTCCCCAGCTGACTAGTTAATTCAGCTCACCAAACAGCTAGCTCGACAGCCCTCTTCTTTTTTTTTTTTT
>NW_007060470.1:0-315 GCF_000164805.1 Carlito syrichta | reverse complement strand
TGGAATGGAGAGAAATGAAATGGAATCAATGGAAAATAGAGGAATGGAGTGGAGAGTAATGAAATGTAGAGGAATGGAATAGAGAGGAACAGAATGGAATGGAATGAAACGGAATGGAATGAAAAGGAATGCAATGGAGAGAAAAGAAATGGAATGGAATGGAATGTACAGGAATGGAGAGTAAAGAAATGTTAGAGGAGTGGACTGGAGAGGTATGGAGTGGAATGGAATGGAGAGGAATGGAAAGGAGAGTAGTGAAATGGAGAGGAATTGAATAGAAAGGAATAGAAAGAATGGGAAGGATTGGAATGGAAT
>NW_007060469.1:0-309 GCF_000164805.1 Carlito syrichta | reverse complement strand
AGCTAGTTATTCAGCTAGTTAAATAGTTAGCTACATATTTCATTCAGGTAGTTAAGTCAGCTAGCTAACTAGTTAAGTCAGTCAGTTAAGTCAGCTACTTAAGTAGTTAAGTCAACTCGCTATGTCTTCTAGTTAAAACACCTTTCTAATTTAATCAGGTGCTTAAGACAGCTAGCTAGTTAGTTAGCAAATGGGTTAACGAGCAGATTTAGTCAGGTAGTTAGCTAGTTAACTGAAGGGTTAAGTCTACAGGTTGAGTCAGTTAGCTAGCTAGTTAGCAAACGAGTTGAGTCAGATGGTTGAGTAGGT
>NW_007060468.1:0-715 GCF_000164805.1 Carlito syrichta | reverse complement strand
GCTTTCTGACAACTTAGATATGAGATAAATTTTATTATAGTTGATTCTCTTTATGGTTGACTCAAAGTCCAAACATTCTCATCAATTTAAGAATATAGGTTAAGTTAAACTTCCTGAGTGTTGGCCGTAAAGAAGCCAGAGTAAACACATGAGCAATTTCAAATCAAAGAGAAATTAACATGAGGTTTGTTTCTAGACTACATCCAATGTAATGCTATAGTGGGCAATTTTTTTAATTAAAAAAAGAGTAAAAGTTACTAATGTTAGAGATCCTCAGATGAAAATACCTTTATGGGCTGGGCGTGGTGACTCATGTCTATAATCCCAGCACTTGGGAGGCTGAGACGAGAGGATTGCCTGAGTCCAGGGGTTCAAGACCAGCCTGGGCAACTTGGAGAGACCTCATCTCTACAATAAATAAAAAATTAGCCTGTAGTTCCAGCCACTTGGAAGGCTGAGGCAGAAGGATCGCCAGAGGCCAGCAGGTCGAGGCGCGGTGGCCGTGAGTGTGCCACTGCACTCCAGCCTGGGCGACAGAGTGAGATTCTGAGACTCTGACTCAAAAGAAAAAGAAAATACCTTTATGGGCACTGATGAAACCTGTGTATGAACCTCTGTACATTCTGAACATTTTTTTCTCTATCTCAAGTAGCTGGTAGCTTCAGAGAGGTGCAAGAAAAGATAAGAGGAGGCTGAGGGAACTGTACAGCATCCG
>NW_007060467.1:0-339 GCF_000164805.1 Carlito syrichta | reverse complement strand
CATTCATTCGCTCACTCATTTGTTCACTTGTCCATTCACTCATTCACTGATTCACTCACTTGTTTATCCGCTGGCTCATTCATTCGTCCGGTCATTCATGAACTCACTCATTCATGCGTTTCCTCACTCATCCACTTGCGCGTTCACTCACTCGTTTAATCACTAGCTCGTTCACTCATTCATTCACTCACACACTGCTCCCTCCCCCACTCAATCACTTCACCTATTTTTTCATTCACGCACTCACTCATTCACTCAGTTCATCACTCATTCATTCCCTCACTCATTCATTGAATCAGTCATTCACTTATTCGCTCACTCATTCATTCCCTCACACAT
>NW_007060466.1:0-1231 GCF_000164805.1 Carlito syrichta | reverse complement strand
CGACCATACTCAAACTTTATAGAATAATTAGAATGTGCATAAGCTATCAATAAAACATAAGGAGAATCAACACAAGCTTGTAAAGAAGTTGTAAACTTTGAAAAAGGTCGATAAAGAGTTATCCTTCCTGTGGCTGCAAATAATTTGTAAAGATGTGATTGTGGATGTTTTCCAAAAGGTGAAGCATAATAAAAGACAGGAGCTACCCATCCAAAAGGAGACCAATTATCCAAAGGAGTTGGTGGAGGAATTATTGGATGGGATTTATCCCAAGTGTATTGATCATCATTATTATCAAAAAATTGTCTGAAATCACCATTAGGTCGAGTAACTGTCCACTCAAAAATTTTATCAGAAAAATACTTAAGCACTGGTGAACCAGGCACAAACAATCTGTAAAACACAGGTTGTTTAGAATTACATATTCTCCATTTTGGAAAGCCTTGTTTAATACTCACTGTATCCCAATAGTGTATAACATGCGAAATGTCTAAGCATAAAGATTTTATTGGTGGTGACAGCATCTCTATGATAAATGTACCTGTTTTTAGGATAATTAACATCCACGGGATGAACAAATTGTAATGCCCAAATACCACTACGACTGTTAGGCATGAATGCTGGAGGAGAATCTGTTATAAGTGTTCTGTGTTTAAGCCACAAGCAACCTGGATAAATAAAATTATATGAAAAGCAAATAGGGGGTGCCCCAGCTATACCCGAATAATTAAATTCTGATTTTGAAGTAACAGTAATAAAGGAAGAGCTTTCTCCTCCCATCAAATGACTATTTGTGAAGACCTTAATTTCTGGTTCATCCCAAGTTACAGGATGCAACACAGGAGGATCTGGAACATACGTCCAGTATTTAAATGTTATAACTGAATCATTATTAATAGCAGCTGTTGCACAAGTAGGTACCTGTAATGTAATGACCACAAGCATAGCCACAAACATCATTGTCGGATCATTGGGGCGGCCGTAATTAGTTGAGATTCTTTGGGCCTCTTCAAATAAGGTTTTGATTTGCCCCCAAGTTGGAGGCCTCTCTTCAGTGCTGGAAGAAGAATCCTCAGACATCGGGGAGCCCTGGGGTGGTATCGAGGCAGGGACGTCGTCTCCGGTGTTGTCAGGTCCCTCAGCATCCCTCGTCCCCTTGGACTCCTCTGCAACCTCCATCTGGGGTAAGGACATGGTGGTGGGCAGCTCATGATGTCTAATCAGCCGATCC
>NW_007060465.1:0-471 GCF_000164805.1 Carlito syrichta | reverse complement strand
GTTTCCCTGTATGCTCTTAATGAGAGGGGGTGGCCACCCATAAAGAATTTTAAAAGGCGAGAAACCTGTTTAATTTATTTAAAGGCCTGTTTTGGGGTGTTTTCCCATAGCAGGGGCTTTTGTCCATCCCCCTGTGAGGCTTCATAGAGGGGTTTTATCATGATAGAGAAGATAGGCATTTAAATTTTATAGACTATTATAGAAATAGGACCACCCTTAGGGTTTTTTTGTGGGGTTTTTTTTTGTTGTTGTTGTTGTTGTTTTTAACAGTTGTTAGTTGGGTTCTTTCTTTAATTTTTAGTAGCACTTACTCCCCTGGAGTGTTTGAGTTTCTTCTGGTTTAAAGTGTCTAGTGAAAAAGTTTATAAACTGTGATTAAAATTTGTCCCAAATGGACAACACATTTTCTTTTTTCTTTTTTTTAACGTTTGTGGTCCTCTTTCCTTCAGAGGTGTAGGGAAAAGGCCTACT
>NW_007060464.1:0-356 GCF_000164805.1 Carlito syrichta | reverse complement strand
GAGAAGAGTGAGCATGCACACACACACACACACACACACACACACACACACACACACAGAACTAAGTGGTAAAAGGGGACTATGATTTTGAGAAAAATATGGAGGAGAAATCTTCATGAATTTAAGAGTTGGAAAGGATTTCTTAAGTAAACACATAAAACATAAACCATAAAAATAGACAGATTTAGTTAAATTAAAATGGAAAACTTCCATTCAACTAACACAACAATCACAAAGACACAAGTGTAGAAACTACTCATATGTTCATTGGTCAAGTTAGATAAATAATTTGTGCTATAATTTATACAGTAGAAATCATGCAGCAGTTAAAATAAACTAGAGCTATATGCAACAAC
>NW_007060463.1:0-637 GCF_000164805.1 Carlito syrichta | reverse complement strand
GCTATTCGGTACTTTCACTTATTTATTTAGTCTCTTCGAGGCCATATTTTCCATGACCCTGCTGGTCAATGTGGGTAAATGAGAAAAGTGTAGGAAAGGAAACCCTCAGATGTGGTCTCAAAATTACTGAAAACCCACAATATTTCTGTACAGAGGTGTGTGCATTTATGTTTGTGAGCTGCCATTTTTCATAATTGTCTTCTGTGAGAGCAGTGTCTTCACATCAACTTTCCCCATCAATACGAGGTTTCTTTTTCTTTTTCTTTTTTTTTTTTTGCGTTGAAGTCTCACTCTGTTACCCAGACTGGAGTGCAGTGACCGCCCTGGCCACCGCACCCTCGACCTGCCGGGCTCCGGAGATCCTTCCGCCTCAGCCTTCCAAGTAGCTGGAACTACAGGCACGTGCTACCATGTCTGGCTAATTTTTATTTATTTATTTTTTTAGTTGGAGTCTCACTCTGTCACCCAGACTGGAGTGCAGTGGCCGCTCCCGGCCACCACAGCCTTGACCTGCTGGGCTCTGGCAATCCTTCTGCCTCAGCCTTCCATAATTTTTTGATTTATTGTAAAGATGATGTCTCGCCAAGTTGCCCAGGCGGGTCTCAAACCCGCGGGATCAAGCAATCCACTCACCTCA
>NW_007060462.1:0-300 GCF_000164805.1 Carlito syrichta | reverse complement strand
CACCACACCCTCTCCAGCAGCTGTTATTTTTTGAGTTGTTGATAATTGCCATTCTGACTGTAGTTAGGTGGTATCTCAGTGTGGTTTTGATTTGCATCACAAATCAAATTTGATGATTAGTGAGGTTGAACATTTTTTCATGTGTCTATTGGCTGCTCAAATGTCTTCCTTTGAGAAGTGTCTGTTCATTTCTTTTGCCCATTTTATAATGGGATTGTTTGTTTTTTTCTTTTCAGCACATTTGAGTTCCTTGTAGATCCAAGATCTTAAGCCTTTGTCAGACCTGGAGTTGGCAAATAC
>NW_007060461.1:0-477 GCF_000164805.1 Carlito syrichta | reverse complement strand
ATGCGCCTGGGCAACATGGTGAGACCTCGTTTCTACAATAAACCAAAAAATTAGCCAGGCGTGGTAGCATGTGCCTGTAGTTCCAGCTACTTGGAAGGCTAAAGCGAAGGATCGCCCAAGTCCATCAGGTTGATGCTGGGGTGGCTGTGAGTGTGCCACTGCACACCAGCCTGGGTGACAGAGTGAGACTTCAACTCAAAAAAAAAAAATACACACACACACACACACACACACACATATAATCCCATATAATATTATATTTTCCCTCTTAATCATTTTAAGTATATGGTTCAGTTGTATTAACTATATTCACGTCTTTGTATGAGAGATTTCTAGAAATTTTGCATCTTGTAATAACTGAAACTGTATCATACCCCTTGTTTCCCTCTCCTCCCGGTCCCCGCATACCTGTTCTGTAATTCCGATGACCCTAAATGCCTCCTCAAGTGGAATCATACTCTATCTGTCCTTTTGTGA
>NW_007060460.1:0-562 GCF_000164805.1 Carlito syrichta | reverse complement strand
TGACTTAACTAGCTAGCTGACTAGCTAGCTGGCTATCTAGCTGACATACATAGCTAGCAAACAAGCTATCTAACTCTCTAGCTTTCTGACTTCACTAGCTAGCTGAATAGTTAGCCGGGTTGCTAGCTGACTTAACTGGATACCTGGCTAGCTAGCTGATTAACTAGTTGAGTAGCTACATTCCTGGATAACTGGCTGGCCAGCTGACTTAATGAGTTGTTAATTGGTTGTCTACAAGGCTAGTCAGCTGGCTTAATTAGCTAGCTAACTGGATTGCTAGCTGGATAGACAGCCGGCTAGCTAGCTAGTGGGTTGACCAAGTGGTTAACCAGCTGGCTTAAATAACTATCCGGATGAAAGGACAGCCAGATGGCCAGCTGGATTAACTAGCCAGGAACCTTGCTCTTTAGCCAGATAGCCAGCTGACTTAAATAGCAGGCCACCTAACTGACCAGTCTGCTAACCTGCAGATTAACCTGCCAGCCACCTAGCTAGCCTGTCAGCTAACAAGCTTACTTAACTATCTGACTTAATCAGATAGGCATACAGCTAGCCAGCTGGT
>NW_007060459.1:0-343 GCF_000164805.1 Carlito syrichta | reverse complement strand
TGCACCTGGGCAATACCCTCTGTGCCTGCTACTTCACGGAGGGGCTCTTGGACCACCGATGTGGCCTTTGATCAAGTTACCAGAGGACTACACTGGGGAGCGATTGGAAGGGGAGGATATATATGTTGAACTTCTGGAGCAGAAGTGGGAGGGGTTGAGGAGGAGTGCGTGGCTGGAGAAGCCTTGGATTGCCTGTACGGTGGAGGTTCATCTGCAGGCTCGAAATCTGAGATGGAGGGGGAGGGAGCAGAGATGGAATTTGCAGGGTCTGCACTAGGGGGATGGGAATCTAGAGGAGGAGGCTTACACGTGCTTGGAACAATGGGAGAAAGGGAAGTTACAG
>NW_007060458.1:0-412 GCF_000164805.1 Carlito syrichta | reverse complement strand
TAGGGGTCCTGTTTCAATCTTCAACTATCAGTGGTTTATCCAATCTGATATAAGCTTGTGTGGGGAGAAAATTTCTTGCTACTTATACTAACAGCATTACTTCTATAAGATTATAGATTAGTCCAGTGGTGTTTTAGGAGTTATAATTGTTGATTGAAGTTAAGCGGGTTTATGAGTGTTGAGCTTGAACACTTTCTTTTTTTCTTATAAAGATATGGGGTACAATTCAGGGTTAGGTATACAAACATTGATTATACAGGCACCCTGGTTGATAAGGTATGCCCCTCCCTACCCTGTTGAGTTTCTCTCAACTGCCAATCCCACCCCCCCCGACAGTTTCCCATTACTGCTGATCACTTTCTTATAGTATTATAATTGTTCAAGGTCTGCTTATGAGTGAGAATATATGGTA
>NW_007060457.1:0-1112 GCF_000164805.1 Carlito syrichta | reverse complement strand
TTACCTGGCTTGGGTATCAATGTGATGTTGGCTTCATAAAATGATTTGGGGAGAGTTCCATCTTTTTCAATCACCTATAATATGTTCAGTAGGATTGGTATCATCTCCTCCTTAAATGTCTTGTAGAATTCTGCTGGAAAGCCGTCTGTTCCAGGGCTTTTTTTTGTAGGAAGTTTTCTTATTATGTAGTCGATTTCCTTGATTGTTATTGGTCTATTTAGGGTCTCAATTTCTTCTTATTTCCATCTGGGTAGGTTGTGTGATGTCAGAAAGTCCTCCATTTCCTTCTGGTTTTCAAGTGTGTTTCCATACAAGTGTACGTAGTAGTCTCTAATGATCTTTTGTATTTCCTCAGGATCAGATGTGACTTCATCTTTTGTGTTTCTGATTGTGCTTATTTGGGTTTTTTCTCTTTTTTTCTTGGTCAGTCTAGCTAGGGGACCATCGATCTTGTTTATCCTTTTGAAGAACCAGCTTTTTGTTTCACTGATTTTTTTGTATTCTCTTTTTGTCTTCTATGTCCTGGATTTGGGCTTTTATTTTGGTGATCTGGATTCTTCTGCTGAAATTAGGGTATTTGTGGTCTTGCTTTTCCAGCTTCCTTAGGTGGCTTGTTAGGCTGTTAATTTGTGATCCTTCCATTTTCTTCATGTGCATTTGTAGGGATATAAATTCCCCTCTTACTACAGCCTTCATGGCTTCCCAGAGATTTTGGTAAGATGTTTCTTCATTTTCATTTATTTCCAGGTATCTTTTGATCTCTGTTTTGATTTCATCATATACCCAGGAGTTGTTTCGCATCATGCTGTTTAGTGTCCAGGTCTTTGTGGGTTTTGGGGGGAACTTGTTGTGTGTTAATGCTTATTTTTTTTCCACTGTGGTCCGAGAAGGTGCATGGTAAAATTTCGGTCTTTTTAAATTTGCTTATGCTTGTTTTATGGTCAAGTATGTGGTTGATCTTAGAATACATTCCATGTGGTGATGAGTAGAATGTGTATTCTGTGGTCTTTGGATGGAGTGTTCTGTGGGTATTAATTAAGTCCATTTGGTCAAGAGTCACATTGAGGTTCTGGATCTCCTTGCTGATTTTTTGTCCCGATGATCTGTCTAGG
>NW_007060456.1:0-423 GCF_000164805.1 Carlito syrichta | reverse complement strand
ATTTCCCTCAATTCTATTTATTCCATTCAATTCCTCTCCATTCCACTCTATTCCATTCTGCTACATTCAACTATATTCCATTCTATTACATTCCAATTCTCTCCTTTCTTTTTCCTCCCCTTCCATTCCATTCCTCTCTATTCCATTCCATTCCATTCCATTCCATTTCTCTCCATTCCATTACTCTCCATTCCATTACTCTCCATTCCATTCCTGTCCTTTCCATTCCATTCCATTCAATTTCTGTCTTTTCCATTCCATTCCATTTCATTTCACTGCATTTTATTCCATTCCTCTTCATTCCATTCCTCTCCTTTCCATTCCTTTTCTTTCATTTCCATTGTATTCCATTCCTCTCCATTCCATTTCTTTGCATTCCTCTCCATTCCATTCCTTTCCACTCCATACCATTCCACTCCACTC
>NW_007060455.1:0-765 GCF_000164805.1 Carlito syrichta | reverse complement strand
CAACTGACTTAACTAGCTACCCAGCTGATTAGTCAGCTGAATAAACTAGCTGATTTAACTAGTTGTTCAGCTGGAGAGCCAGCTGATTAATTGCCTACCTACCTATCCAGCCAGCAGCCTAGCCTGGTGACTTAACAGGCTGACTTAATGAAGTAGTCAGCTGGCTAGCCATCAAACTTAACTATCTACCTAGCTAGACAGTTGGATAGCAGGCTTACTTAACTAGCTGATATAACTAGATAGACTAATGGGTAGCCAAATGACTTACCTAGCTACCTACCTACATATTCCACTGACTTGCCAGATGACTTAACTACCTACCTAAACAGCTGGCCAGCGAGCTGACTTAATTAGGTGAGTTAAATAGCTAGCCAGCTGGCTAGCCACCTGATTTAACTAGATAATTACCCTCATAGACAGCTGGCTAGTCAGCTGATTTAACTAACTGACTTAACCAGCTAGCCTGTTGATTTAGCTAGCTGACTTAACTAGCTAGCTACCTAGTTCTCCAGCTGACTTAACTAGCTGATTTAACTAGCTAGCTCTGTAGATAGCCAGCTGGCTGGTCAGCTGACTTAACTATCTGACATAATTAGCTAGCCAGCTGGATAGCAAGCTGAAGTAACTAGCTGACTTAACCAGCTAGCCAGCTAACTGCCAGCTGACTTAGTTAGCTAATTACCTAGCCAGCCAGCTGAGAAGCAGGCTGAATTATCTAGCTGACTTAACTAGCTTACTACATAGCCAGCCAGCTGGCTAGCCATC
>NW_007060454.1:0-302 GCF_000164805.1 Carlito syrichta | reverse complement strand
TTCTCAGGGATTGGATGTCTGGGAAAGATTTTATTTCTCCCTCACTGATGAAACTTAGCTTAGCTGGGTAGGTTATTCTTGGTTGAAATTATTTATCTTTGAGAACTTGGAAGATTGGGCTCCAACCTCTCCTAGCCTAAAGTGTTTCTGTAGGTAAATCTGCCACTATTCTAATTTGTCTTCCCTGATAGGTAGTCTGATCTTTATATCTTGCTGCCCTTAGGATTTTTTCTTTTATACCAACCTTGTTTAGGCAAATTATTATGTGTCTGGGAGTTGGTCTTCTCATTTGTTGTCTTGAA
>NW_007060453.1:0-426 GCF_000164805.1 Carlito syrichta | reverse complement strand
AAAGGAAGGGAATGAAATAGATGGAATGGAGGGAATGGAATGGAATGCAATGGAATGGAACGGAATGGAATGGACGGAATGGCATGGAGAGGAATGGAGTGGAATGGAATGAAATGGAGAGGCATGGGATGGAATGGAATGGGATGGAGAGGCATGGAATGCAATGGAATGGAGAGGAATGAAATGGAAAGGAATGGAATGGAATGGAATGGAATGGAGAGGAATGGAATGGAATGGAATGCAGAGACATGGAATGGAAGGAGAGGAATGGAATGGAAAGGGATGGAATGGATTGGAATGGAAAGGAATGGAATAGAATGGAGTAGAATTGCAAGGAATTGAATTGATTGAAGAGGAATGAAATGTAAATGAATGGATGGGAGAGTAATGAAATGGAATGCAAAGGAGAGGAATGGATTTAATGGA
>NW_007060452.1:0-790 GCF_000164805.1 Carlito syrichta | reverse complement strand
CTGACTTAACTAGCTAGCTGGATAGCTAGCTGACTTAAGTAGTTGACTAGCTAGATGGCTAGCTACCTGGCCAGCCAGCTGACTAAGCTTGCAAACTACCTGGTTGTCTAGACGGCTAGCCAGCTGTCTTAAATAGCTAGCTACCTGGCTTCCTAGCTGGCTAGGCAGCTGGCTAGCTAGCTGGTGGACTGGCCACCTGTCTAGCCAGCTGGCTTAAATAGCCAGCCATCTGGCTGGACAGTGGGATAGAAAGCTAGCTTAAGTAGCCAGAAAACCTGGTGTTCAGCTGTCTAGCGAGCTGGATTGATTATTTGGCCACCTACCTGACCAGCTTGTTAACCAGCCCTCTTAACATGCCAGACTTCTAGCTAGCCAGCTGTCTAACCAGTTGAATTAACTAGCTGACTTAATTAGATAACCATCCAGCTAGCCAGCTGGCTTAACTAGCTAGCCACCTAGCTAGCAAGCCAGCTAGCCAGCTCACTTAACACGCTGACTTAGCTAGATAGCCAGCTGGTTAGCCAGCTGACTTAATTAGCTAGCTACCTACCTAGTCAGGTGGCTATCCAGCTGACTTAACTCGCTGACTTAACCAGCTAGCCAGCTGGCAAGCCAGGTGAATTAAACATGTAGCTACCTAGCTAGCCAGTAGACTTGCCACTTGAATTGACTAGCTCACTTTTCCAGCTCGACAGCTTGCTAGCCAGCTGAGTCAATTAGCTGATCTAATGAGTTAACCAGCTGGCTAGTCAGCTGACTTAACTAGCTGACATCTCTAGATAGCCAGGTG
>NW_007060451.1:0-324 GCF_000164805.1 Carlito syrichta | reverse complement strand
GGAAGGAAGGAAAGAAGGAAGGAAGGAAGGAAGGAAAGAAGGAAGGAAGGAAAGAAAGAAGGAAGGAAGGAAGGAAGGAAAGAAGGAAGGAAAGGAGGAAAGAAGGAAAGAAGGAAGGAAAGAAAGAAGGAAGGAAGGAAGGAAGGAAAGGAGGAAGGAAGGAAGGAAAGAAGGAAAGAAGGAAGGAAGGAAGGAAAGAAAGAAGGAAGGAAGGAAGGAAGGAAAGGAGGAAGGAAGGGAGGAAGGAAAGAAGGAAAGAAGGAAGGAAGGAAGGAAAGAAAGAAGGAAGGAAGGAAGGAAGGAAAGGAGGAAGGAAGGGAGGAA
>NW_007060450.1:0-356 GCF_000164805.1 Carlito syrichta | reverse complement strand
TTCCCCTGAAAATCGGAACAAGACAAGGATGCCCACTCTCACCCCTCCTGTTCAACATAGCATTGGAATTCCTGGCTAGAGCAATCAGAGAAGAGAAGGCAATCAATATCCAAATAGGAAAAGAGGAAGTCAAATTACCTCTCCTTGTGTACCTTGAAAACCCAAGATAATCTGTCAAAAACCTCCTTACACTGATAAAGCGTTTGGCAAAGTCTCAGGATACAAAATAAGTGTGCAAAATAAGAGTGGCTATTGGTGTATTTCTTTACACCAATAATAAACAAACAGAAACCCAAATAAAAATCTCAATTCTATTAACAATAGCCACACATAAAAAAAGAAATACCTTGGCATCT
>NW_007060449.1:0-889 GCF_000164805.1 Carlito syrichta | reverse complement strand
TCTTCCTAATCATTTGAATTATTTTTTTCTACATTAAACTAAGAATAATTGATATTTCCAATTTACTCACTGTGGACCATCTTTTGAACCATGTTTCAGTCAACCAACTAAATTGTCAGTGCCCTTCCTAACTCCTTGAACTGTAACATTAATGCAGAATCTCTGCTTAGTGGACCCATATCAATAAATTCAGGCTTACCCAAGTTGAAGTTCCTTCCATCATTATCCCACAACCTTAATATCAATTCCCAGACATGTTCCTCAGCTTTCTGCTTATATAATTTAGAAACTCAGGGAGTTCTTTTGTAGTGTAGTATGTATCCCTCTGGGTAACACTTTGAATATCTCCTTTAGGAGCCTGCTGGAACTTGTCTCTTTGTGCATCTGGAAACAGGGTTATAGTGGTGGTGGATCCCGTGGATAATTAGCAGTGCTTTGCATGATAACTGCTTCAGGGGAGGCTATGACTGTTTCTTTGGGCAACACAGGGTTAATCCCCTCAGATGGAGATAAAAGGGGGATACCACTGTAGTGGGTGCCTGCCATTGGGGGTAAGTAGTCACTGCCATTAGGGGTAGGAAGTCCACCTTCTGGGGTAGAAGAGACCACTTTTATTTGGGATGGAGAGGCTACTACCACTGGGTAGAGAGGCCTCTTCCAATGGCAAAGAAGACTCATGAGAAATTAGGGGTTTAACATCCCCAGCTTCATCAGTGTCTTCTCATACATCCCCATTCCAACTTGTGCAATTTCATTTTTTCCAATCATGCAAGTCTGGGAGTTCAACTTTTATTGTAATGAGGCCAATTGCAGGATTAGGTCAAGATTCTGATTATCAACAATTTCAGTCCTTGATCTGGGAATTTGATTCCTCTGCTAAACCTTTCTC
>NW_007060448.1:0-11971 GCF_000164805.1 Carlito syrichta | reverse complement strand
AATTTCCGTTTCCTACTTTATTTGAAGAGAGGATAAGAGTCTTACACTTGCCAAATATTTAGAAGGAATAATTAAAATGTAACCAGGATTCATGTATTCCACGACCCAAGAAACATCTGGGCATCTGCATTTTTGTACACACAGTTTTGGAATCCACAGAGACAGGGAAAATCAGGGAGTCTTGCTGAGAACAGAAAGGGAATCCGGTTCTTGGAATTCTCAATTGACTAAATCTACAAAGTCTCTTGATAAGGTTTAAACAGCAATCTGGGCTTCTACGTCGCCACATTTTTAGTGTTTCTTTTCAAAAGTGACCAGGAATCTTGGGTTACAATTCCTCAAGAAATTTATGGGAGTCTATCTCTTGATATCCAAGCAACTGGAATTCTAGGTCACCAGGAAATATCTTGGGGTCTGGCTGAGAATGAAACAGGAATTTCTGTAATGGGAGTCCTCATATACAGAACACTACACGACCTGTTGCTACGGAAGAATATGGAATCTTGTTTACACGAGTCCTCCATCCCAAAAACCTACACAACGTTGCTAAGAGATAACCACCATTCATGTCTTGGAAGTAGGAATCTGGACAATGGGAGTCCTCATATACAGGAAACTGCACTGTCTATTGCTAAAGGAGAATAAGAATCTTGCTTACACTTGTCCTCCATCACAATAAAACTTCAATGTTCTTGCTAAGGGCTATACACGAATTTGGGTTTTTGAAGCATAAACTAGGGAAATGAAATCCTCATATACAGGCAACTGCACTGACTTTTCCTAAGAAAGAATATGAATGTGGTTGACATGTTTTCTCAATCTGCAAAAAGTATACGGCGTCTTCCTAAGATCTAAACAAGAATCAAGCTTTTGACGCCAGTATCTGTGAACATGAGTACTCATATACAGGCAACTGCACGGCTTTTGATGAAATTAAGGAATCTGAGTTATATGAGTCCTCAGTCCTGAAAATCTACAGGGCATCTTGCTGAACCCGAATGAAGAATCAGGGATTCGAGGCATAAATGTGGGTAATAGCAATCCTCATATACAGGAAACTACATGGCCTCTTGCTAATAAACGAGAGGAAATCTGTTTTCCACCGTTCCTCTATCACAAAATCTACATGGCGTCTTACTAAGGGCTAAACAAGAATCAGGGTTTTGAAACAGGAATCAAGGGGAAGAGAGTCCTCAAATGCAGGACACTACATGGCCTCCAAATAAGTACAAATAAAGAATCATTGTTGTATGCGTCCTCAATCCAAAAAAATTCCCAGGTTGTCTGCTATGGGACGAACAAGAAACAGATCTTCGAGTTCCCAAAATGTTTCAGAGAAATTTAGCATGCAGACTTTATGAATCGGTCATTTCAGGACTCCAGCATACTTCTCGTCCTCTTAAAAGTTGTAAATGTGTATTTGCCACTCCAACTCCGTTAGGTTTCTCAGAACAGCTAAGGCCAGATTCCGGGACAAAAAGAATCTTCTTGCCATATTTGGATGTAACTCTGGTCTTAAGGTGAACCTGATAATCCTTTCCCTTCCGTGTCTCTTTTTATTTTGAGACGGGACAAGGGTTTGCACTTGCCTAATGTTTACTACGTATTTTTAATAGTAACCAGGTATCATGGAAACCACGTACCTAGGAAACTTCTGGGCATCTGTCTATTGATATACGGAATTGGGAATCCAAATCGACAAGAAAAATCAGGGGACCTTACTAAGAATAAAAAGAAATCCGGTTCTAGGAGTTCTCATTATCCGGAATCTACAGGGCTCCTTGATAAGGTTTAATCAGCAATCTGGGCTTCTGGTTCCCAACATTTTCAGAGCTACTTGCTCCGTGGATACGCTAAATCTGTCATTAAACATCCTCAGGATCTTTCTGATCCTCTTGTTTGTTGTAATCAAGGATTTGGCCCTAGAAATCCTTTTGTTTCCTGGGACCATCTACTACCATAATCATATTTCCAGAATAAAAACGTATAGTGGTACAAAATTCTTTGATTCAGGTCACCTCAATGTACAGGAAATTCTTGAGGGTGGGCAGGCAGGAATTGGAGTTTGGGTTTGGAATATTCCACATTTTGTGGAGGTCTTGTGAAGGGGAACCAGGAATCTTGGATTCCAGTTCCCAAAGAACATTATGGACGTCTTTCTCTTGATATCCAAAAAACTGGAATTCTCGGTCACCAGGAACTGTCTCAGCATCCCACAGAGTGAAGCAGGAAGCTGGGTAATGGAGGTCATCATATACAGGAAACTACATGTCTTATTGCTAAGGAAGTATAAGGAATCTTCCTTATGAGTCCTCTATCCCAAACTTACAGGCCGTCGTCCTAAGAGGTAACCACGAATCAGGTATTGTAGTAGGATTCTGGGTAATGGAAGTCCTCACATACAGGAAACGTCACTGCCTATTGCTAAGTAAGAATAGGAATCTGCGTTACTCATGTCATCAATCCCAATAAAACATCAGGTTGACTTGCTATGGAATAAATACGAATCATAGTGTTTTGGAGCATGACTCTGGGAAATGGAGTTCTTATTTACAGGCAACTACATGACCTGATGCTAAGAAAGAATAAGGAATCTGGGTTACAAGAGTCCTCAATCCCAAACATCTGCAGAGCATCTTGGAAAGTGCTAAAAAGGAATCAGAGTTTCGAAGCAGGATGTATCTAATGAGAGTCCTATAATACAGGAAAATACACAGTCCCTTGCCAAGGACGAAAAAGAATTGGGGTTATAACATGCCACAGTCCTAACAATCAACAGGGCATCTGGTGTGGCCTAAACAAGAATCAGGATTTAGAAGCTGGAACATAGTTAATAGCAGTCTTCATATACAGAATCTACACTATCACTAACTAAGGAGAATAAAGAAACCTGTTTTACATGGTTCCTCCATCCCAATATCTATATGACATCTTGCTAATGGTAAAACTAGAATCAGGGTTTCCAAACAGGATTCTGGGAAAAGGAAGTCCTCATATACAGGACATTACACGGACACTCGCTAAGGAAGAATAAGGAATCTGTGATACAGTAGTCCAAATTCCGAAAAATTCTCAGGGTGTCGTGTTACAGTGTAAACAAGAATCAAGGCTTTGAGCTCATCTCATGTTTCGGAGATATTTGGCTTGTGTGTATTATGAATCAGTCATTTCAGGACTCCTGCAACATTCTGGTCTTCTTTAGAGTCGGGTATCTGGAAGTACAAGTCCCTTAGGTTCCTCGAGAAAATTAAGGTCGAATTACCCAAAAAAAGAAGCATTTTGCCGTATTTGGATGTAAATTTGGTCTTAACAAGAACTTGGTAAGCCTTAAATTTCCGTTTGTACTTTATTTGTAGGGGGGCCGAGAGCTTTGCAGTTGGCAAATATTTAGTACGAATTATTAAAATGTAACCAGGATCCATGGTTTCCATGTCCCTAGGACACACTTGGGCATCTGCATTTTTGTACACAGAGTTTTGGAATCCACTTGGACAGGGAAATTCAGGGCATCTTGCTGAGAAGGGAAAACGAATCCGGTCTTGGAGTTCTCTATCGCCTAAATCTACAAAGTCTCCTGATAAGGTTTCATCAGCAATCTGGGCTTCCATGTCGCCACATTTTTAGTGTGTCTTTTGAAAATGAACCAGGAATCTTGGGTTTCAATTCCTCAAGAACGTTATGGACATCTTTTCTCTTGATATCCAAGCATCTGGAATTCTAGGTCATCAGGAAATATCTTGACGTATTGCTGAGAATGAAGCAGGAACTTCAATAATGGGAGTCCTCATATACAGAACACTACACGACCTGTACCTAAGGAAGAATAAGGAATCTTGGTTACACGAGGCCTCCATCCCAAAAACATACAGAAAATCTTGCTAAGAGATAACCACCAATAAGGTTTTGGGAGTAGGAATCTGGATAATGGGAGTGTTCATAAACAGGAAACTGCACTGTCTGCTGTTAAAGTAGAATAAGGAATCTGGTTTACATGTGTCCTCCATCCCAATAAAACTTCAGGGTTACTTGCTAAGGGATAAACAAGAATTTGGGTTTTTGAAGCATAAACTAGGGAAATGAACTGCTCATACAGAAAAATGAACTGATTTTTCCTAAGAAAGAATAAGGAATGTCGGTGACATGTTTCCTCAATCTCCAAAAAAATATACGGCGTCTTCCTAAGATCTAAACAAGAATCAAGCTTTCGACGCATGTATCTGTGAACTGGAGTACTCATATACTTGCAACTGCACGGCTGTTGCTAAAAATAAGGAATCTGGGTAATAAGAGTCCTCAGTCCTGAAAATCTACAGGCATCTTGCTGACGGCTAAAGAAGAATCAGGGATTCGAGGCATGAATGTGGGGAATAGCAATCCTCATATACAGGAAACTACATGTCCTCTTGCTTATAAAAGAGAAGAAATCGCTAGGCTCGGTGGCTCAGCCTGTAATCCCGCGCCTTTGGGAGGCCAAGGTGAGTGGATTGCCTGAGCCCGTGGGTTCGAGACCCGCCTGGGCAGCGAGACCTCATCTCTACAATCAGTCAAAAAATCAGCCGGGCGTGGTAGTGCGTGCCTGTAATTCTGGCTACTCGGAAGGCTGAGGCGGAAGGATCACCGGAGCCCAGCAGGTCGAGGCTGTGGTGGCCGGAAGCGGCCACTGCACTCCAGTCTGGGCGACAGAGTGAGACTCCAACTCAAAAGAAAAAAAAAGAGAAGAAATCTGTTTTCCACAGTTCCTCTACCAAAAAACCTACAAGACTTCTTACTAATGGCTACAAAAGAATCAGGGTTTCGAAACAGGAATCAAGGGAAAGAGAGTCCTAACATACAGGACACTACATGACCTCCAACTAAGTACTAATAAAGAATCAGTGTTGTATGCGGCTCAATCCAAAAATTTCCCAGGTTGTCTGCTATGGGACAAACAAGAAACAGATCTTCGAGCTCCCAAATGTTTCAGAGCAATTTAGTATTTGGATATTATGAATCGGTCCTTTAAGGACTCCAGCAATATCCTGGTCCTCTTAAAAGTGGTAAATGGTATTGGGCAATCCAAGTTCGTTAGGATCCTCAGAACAACTAAGGTCAGATTCCAGGACAAAAGAATCTTCTTGCCATATTTGGATGTAACTCTGGTCTTAAGGTGAATACTGTAATCCTTCTTCTTCTGTGTCTCTTTTTATTTTGAGAAGGGACAACTGTTTTGTATTTGCCTAATGTTTACTACGTACTTTTAATGGTAACCAGGAATCATGGCATCCACGAACCTAGCAAACTTCTGGGCATTGGTCTTTTGATATACTGAATTTGGAATCCAAATCGACAGGAAAAATCAGGGCATATTTTGAGAATTAAAAGTAAATCCGGTTCTAGCAGTACTCATTTTCTGGAATCTACAGGGCCTCTTGATAAGGTTTAATCAGCAATCTGGGCTTCTAGGGCCCTACATTTTCAGAGATACTTGCTTCGGGGATACGTTAAATCTGTCATTACAGATCTTCAGGATCTTTCTGGTCCTCTTGTTAGTTGTAATCAAGGATTTGGCCCTAGAAATCCTTTTGTGTCCTAGGAACATCTTCACCCATAATCATATTCCCCAGAATCAAAAGGTATATTGGTACAAAATCCCTCGATTCAGGTGACTTCAAAGTACATAAAATTCTTGTGGGTTGACAGGTAAGGAATGCCTTGTTGGGTTTGGAATATTCCACATTTGGGGAGGTCTTGTGAATGGGAACCAGTAATCTTGGATTCCAGTTCCCAAGGATTATTATGGACACCTTCCTCTTGATATCCTAAAAACTGGAATTCTCGGTCACCAAGAACTGTCTCACCATCCTGCAGAGTGAAGCAGGAAGTTGGGTAATGAAGGTCGTAATATATAGGAAACTACACGTCATATTGCTAAGGAAGTATAAGGAATCTTCCTTATATGAGTCCTCAATCCCAAAAACTACAGGCCGTCTTCCTAAGACGTAACCATGAATCAGGTTTTTGAAGTAGGAATCTGGGTAATGGGAGTCCTCACATAAAGGAAAGTTCTAAGTAAGAATAAGGAATCTGCGTTACCTGGGTCCTCAATCCCCAAAAAGGTTAAGGTCATCTTGCTATGGGCTAGAAAAGAATCATGGTGTTTTCAAGCATGAATCTGGAAAATGGAGTTCTTATTTACAGGCAACTACATGGCCTGTTGCTAGGAAAGAATAAGGAATTTGGTTTGCACGAGTCCTCAATCCCAAAAATCTACAGAGCATCTTGTAAAGTTTTAAAAAGAATTAGAGTTGCGAAGCAGGATGTATCTAATTAGAGTCCTAATATACAGAAAAATACACATCACCTTGCGAAGGGTGAAAAACAATTGGAGTTATAGCAGTCCTCAGTCCTTAAAGTCAAGAGGCCAACTGCTGTGGGATAAAACAGAATCAGGGTGTAGTAGCTGGAACATAGGTAATAGCAGTCCTCATATGTAGAATCTACATGATCTCTTGCTAAGGAAAACTAAGAAACCTCTTTAAAACAGTTATTCCGTCACAATATCTACATGACATGTTGCTAATGACAAAACAAGAATTAGGGTTTCCAAACAAGATTCTGGGGAAAGGGATTCCTCATATACAAGATATTAAAAGGACCCTCGATAAAAAAGAATAAGGAATCTATGATACACTAGTCCACAATCCGAAAAATTCTCAGGACGTCTTACTGTGGTATGAACAACAATCAAGTCTTCGAGCTCGTCTCCTGTTTCTGAATATTTGGCTTGTGGGTATTATGAATCAGTCATTTCAGCACTCCAGCAACATTCTGGTATTCTTGAGAGTTCTAAGCAGGAATCTGGTATTACAAATCCCTTAATTTCCTCGGGACAATTAAGGCCAGATTTCCGGATAAAAAGTATCATATTGCCGCATCTGGATGTAACATTCGACTTAAGATGGACTTGGTAATCCTTAAATTTCCATTTGTACTTTATTTGTACAGGGCTAGAGGGTTGGGCAGTTGCCAAATATTTAATACTAATAATTAAAATGTAACCAGGATCCATGGATTCCGGGTCTGCAGGAAACATCTGGGCATCAGCATTTTTGTACACAGAGTTTTGGAATCCACATGGACAGGGAAAATCAGGGCATCTTGCTGAAAACGGAAAGGGAATTCAGTTCTTGGAGTTCTCAATCGCCTAAATCTACAAAGTGTCTTGATCAGGTTTAATCAGCACTCTGGGCTTCTATGTCGCCTCATTTTTAGTGTGTGTTTTGAAGAGGGACCAGGAATCGTGGGTTCCAATTCCTCAAGAACTTTATGGGAGTCTTTCTCTTGATATCCAAGCAACTGGAATTCTAGGTCACCAGGACATATCTTGTTGTCTTGCTGAGAATGAAGCAGGAATTTCAGTAATGGGAGTCCTCATATACAGAACACTACACGACCTGTTAATATGGAACAATAAGGAATCTGGGTTACACAAGTCCTCAGTCCTAAAAATCTACAGAGCATCTTGGAAGCTTCTATAAAGAATCAGAGTTTCGAAGCAGGATGCATCTAATGAGAGTCCTAATATACAGGAAAATACACAGCCACTTTCCAAGGAAGAAAAAGAATCGGGGTTAGAGCAGTCCTCAGTCCTTAAAATCAACAGGCCATCTGCTGTGGGTTAAACAAGAATCAGGGTTCAGAAGCTGGAACATAGGCAATAGCAGTCCGCCTATGCAGAATCTTCATGATGTCTAACTAAGGAGAACTAAGAAACCTCTTTTACACGGTTCGTCCATCACAATATCTACATGACATGTTGCTAATGGCAAAACAAGAATCATGGCTTCCAAACAGGATTCGGGGGAAAGGGATTCCTCATATACAAGACATTAAACGACCCCTCGGTATAAAAGAATAAGAAACCTGTGATACACTAGTCCACAATCCGAAAAATTCTCAGGGCGTCTTACTGCGGTATGAACAACAATCAAGGCTTCAAGCTCATCTCATGTTTCTGAGATATTTGGCTTCTGGGTATTACGAATCAGTCATTTCAGGACTCCAACAATATTCTGGTTCTCTTGAGAGTTGTAATCGGGTGTCTGGTAGTAAAAATCCCTTAACATCCTCGGGAAAATTAAGGCCAGATTCCCGGAAAAAAAGTATCACATTGCCGCATCTGGATGTAACATTGGTCTTAAGAAGAACTTGTTAATCCTTAAATTTCCGTTTGTACTTTATTTGTAGAGGTGACGACGGTTTTGCAGTTGCCAAATATTTAGTACAAATTATTAAAAGTTAACCAGGATCCATGGATTCCAGGTCCCTAGGAAACATCTGGGCATCTGCATTTTTGTACACAGTTTTTTGGAATCCACATGGACAGGGAAAATCACGGCATCTTGCTGAAAACGGAAAGGGAATCCGGTTCTTGGAGTTCTCAATCACTTAAATCTACAAAGTGTCTTGATCAGGTTTAATCAGCAATCTGGGCTTCTATGTCGCCTCATTTTTAGTGTGTGTTTTGAAGAGGGACCAGGAATCGTGGGTTCAAATTCCTCAAGAACTTTATGGGAGTCTTTCTCTTGCTATCCAAGCAACTGGAATTCTAGGTCACCAGGACATATCTTGGCGTCTTGCTGAGAATGAAGCAGGAATTTCAGTAATGGGAGTCCTCATATACAGAACACTACACGACCTGTTACTATGGAACAATAAGGAATCTTGGTTACACGAGGCCTCCATCCTAAAAACCTACAGACCGTCTTGCTAAGAGATAACCACCATTCAGTTTTGGGAGTAGGAATCTGGATAATGGGAGTCCTCATATACAGGGAACTGCACTGTCTATTGCTAAAGGAGAATAAGAAATCTGGTTTACACGTGTCCTCCATCCCTATAAAACTTCAGGGTTTCTTGCTAAGGGATAAACACGAATTTGGGTTTTTGAAGAATTAACTAGGGAACTGAAATGCTCATATACAGACAAATGCACTGACTTTTCCTAAGAAAGTACAAGGAATGTGGGTGACATGATTTCTCAATCTCAAAAAAAATATACGGCGTCTTCCTAAGATCTAAACAAGGATCAAGTTTTCGTCGCATGTATTTATGAACAGGAGTACTCATATACAGGTAGCTGCATGGCTGATGCTAAAAAGAAGGAATCTGCGTTATACGAATCCTCAGTCCTGAAAATCTACAGGGCATCTTGCTGACGGCTATAGTAGACTCAGGTATTCGTGCATGAATGTGGGTAATAGCAATCCTCATATACAGGAAACTACATGACCTCATGCTAATAAACGAGAGGAAATCTGTTTTCCACGGTTCCTCTATCAATAAATCTACATGACTTCTTACTAAAGGCTAAACAAGAATCAGGGTTTCGAAACAGGAATCAAGGGAAAGAGTGTCTGCACATACAGGACACTACATCGCCTCCAACTAAGTATGAATAAAGAATCATTGCTGTACACGCCCTCAATCCAAAAAATTCCCAGGTTGTCTGCTATGGGACAAACAAGAAACAGATCTTCGAGCTCCCCATATGTGTCAGAGCAATTTAACATGAGGATATTATGAGTCGGTCATTTCAGGACTCCTGCAACATTCTGGTTCTCTTAAAATTTGTAAATGGTATTGGGCACTCCAAGTCCGTTAGGTTCCTCAGAACAATTAAGGCCAGATTCCAGGACAAAAAGTATCTTCGTGCCATAATTGGATGTAACTCTGGTCTTAAGGTGAACCCTCTAATCCTTCCCCTTCCGTGTCTCTTGTGATTTTGAGAAGGGACAAGGATTTTGCACTTGCCAAATGTTTACTACGTACTTTTAATGGTAACCAGGAATCATGGAATCCACGAAGCTAGGAGATTTCTGAGCATCTGTCTTTTGACATACTGAATTTGGAATCCAAATCGACACGAAAAATCAGGGAATCTTACTAAGAATTAAAAGGAAATTCGGTTATAGGAGTTCTCATTTTCCGGAATCTACAGGGCCCCTTAATGAGGTTTAATCAACAATCTGGGCTTCTGGGGCCCTACGTTTTCAGAGCTACTTGCTCCGTGGATAGGCTAAATCTGTCATTACAGATCCTCAGGATCTTACTGGTCCTCTTATTAGTTGTAATCAAGGATTTGGCTCTAGAAATCCTTTTGCTTCCTGGGACCATCTATGACCATAATCATATACCCCAGAATCAAAAGGTATATTGGTACAAAATTCCTCGATTCAGGTGACCTCAAAGTACAGAAAATTCTTGTGGGTGGGCAGGTAGGAATTGGGGTTTTGTGTTTGGAATATTCCACGTTTTGTGGAGGTCTTGTGAAGGGGAACCAGGAATCTTGGATTCCTGTTCCCAAAGAACATTATGGACGTCTTTCTCTTCATATCCACAAAACTGGAATTCTTGGTCACCAGGAACTGTCTCGGCATCCTGCAGAGTGAAGCAGGAAGCTGGGTAATGGAGCTCGTCATATACAGGGAACTACACGTCATATTGCTAAGGAATTATAAGGAATCTTCTTTATATGAGTTCTCAGTCCCAAAAACTGCAGGCCGTCTTCCTAAGACGTAACCAAGAATCAGGTTTTGGAAGGAGAAATCTGGGTAATGGGAGTCCTCACATGAAGAAAACTTCACTGCGGTTTGCTAAGTAAGAATAAGGAATCCGCTTTACTCGGGTCTTCATTCCTAAAGAAGCTTAAGGTCATCTTGCTATGGGCTAAACACGAATCATGGTATTTTCGAGCATGAATCTGGAAAGTGGCGTCCTTATTTACAGAAACTACATGACCTTTTGCTAAGAAAGAGTAAGGAATCTGGGTTACACGAGTCCTCAGTCCTAAAAATCTACAGGCATCTTGGAAACTTCTATAAAGAATCAGAGTTTCGAAGCAGGATGCATCTAATGAGAGTCCTAATATACAGGAAAATACACAGCCCCTTTCCATGGAAGAAAAAGAATCGGGGTTATAGCAGTCCTCAGTCCTTAAAATCAACAGGCCATCTGCTGTGGGTTAAACAAAAATCAGGGTTCAGAAGCTGGAATATAGGCAATAGCAGTATGCCTATGCAGAATCTACAAGATGTCTAGCTAAGGAGAACTAAGAAACCTCTTTTACACGGTTCGTCCATCACAATATCTACATGACATGTTGCTAATGGCAAAACAAGAATCATGGTTTCCAAACAGGATTCTGGGGAAAGGGATTCCTCACATACAAGACATTAAACGAACCCTCGGTATAAAAGAATAAGGAATCTGTGATACACTAGTCCATAATCCGAAAAATTCTCAGGGCGTCTTACTGCGGTATGAACAACAATCAAGGCTTCGAGTTCGTCTCATGTTTCTGAAATATTTGGCTTGTGGGTATTATGAGTCAGTCATTTCAGGACTCCAGCAACATTCTGGTTCTCTTGAGAGTTGTAATCGGGTGTCTGGTAGTACAAATCCCTTAACTTCCTCGGGAAAATTAAGGCCAGATTCCCAGAAAAAAAAGTTTCATATTGCCGCATCTGGATGTAACATTGGTCTTAAGAAGAACTTGATAATCCTTAAATTTCCGTTTGTACTTTATTTGTAGAGGCGCCGACGGATTTGCAGTTGCCAAATATTTAGTACGAATTAATAAAAGTTAACCAGGATCCATGGATTCCAGGTCCCTAGGAAACATCTGGGCATCTGCATTTTTGTACAGAGTTTTGGATCCACATGGACAGGGAAAATCAGGGAATCTTGCTGAAAACGGAAAGGGAATCCGGTTCTTGGAGTTCTCAATCGCGTAAATCTACAAAGTGTCTTGATCAGGTTTAATCAGCAATCTGGGCTTCTATGTCGCCTCATTATTAGTGTGTGTTTTGAAGAGGTACCAGGAATCGTGGGTTCCAATTCCTCAAGAACTTAATGGGAGTCTTTCTCTTGACATCCAAGCAACTGGAATTCTAGGTCACCAGGACATATCTTGGCGTCTTGCTGAGAATGA
>NW_007060447.1:0-783 GCF_000164805.1 Carlito syrichta | reverse complement strand
CTGGAGTAGGTTAGTGGCTGCCAGAGTTCAGCAGTCATCAAACTGCTCCGAAGAAGCTTCCTGGGCACCAGCCCCCAGGGGCTGTAATTTGGCAGCAAGAGGAGGATTCCAGGCAATGAAGCTTTTTAAAAGCATTCCCACCGGGTTCGGTGGCTCAGCCTGTAATCCCGTGCCTTTGGGAGGCTGAGTGAGTGGATTTCCTGAGCCCACGGGTTCGAGACCCACCTGGGCAGTGAGACCTCATCTCTACAATAAATAAATAAAAAAAAATCAGCCGAGCGTGGTAGCGCATGCCTGTAATTCCAGCTACTCGGAAGGCTGAGGCGGAAGGATCGCCGGAGCCCAGCAGGTCGAGGCTGTGGTAGCCGGGAGCACAGTCTGGGCGACAGAGTGAGACTCCAACTCAAAAAACAAAAACAAAAGCATTCCCCTCACCTGCCAATCATTTTGCTACTGGGCTAATCTGGGAGCCACTGGATGAGGAATCACCTAGGGTCTCAGTTTCCTTAAGATTCTCAATCTCTGCTTTAGAAGTTGGTGCAATGCAGCCATCCTGACAGTGCTCTTCCTATTGCTTTTTTGGAGGACGGGTCCCTTGTAGTACAGGCTTCTCCTGCTAGGTACATGTTCTAGGAACCCATTGGCATCAGTGTACCAGCTAGTTGTTGTGAGAGTCTACACTCAGCTTCAATGACTTTTTTTTTTGGAGATTCTTTCAACATGTTTGCCTATTTCATGATGGGTGATTTATGAGTGCACCTGCCCACACCGCACTGAGTGTTC
>NW_007060446.1:0-501 GCF_000164805.1 Carlito syrichta | reverse complement strand
TGGTCATGATGGATGATTTTTGAGATGTGTTGTTGAATCCAGTTTGCTACGATCTTGTTGAGAATTTTAGCATCTATGTTCATCAAAGATATTGGTCTGTAGTTCTCTTTCTTTGATGGGTCTTTAATTGGCTTGGGTATCAATGTGATGTTAGCTTCGTAAAATGATTTGGGGAGTTTCATCTTTTTCAATCACCTGGAATACCTTAGTACGATTGGTATTAGCTCCTCCTTAAATGTCTTGTAGAATTCTGCTGGAAAGCCATCTGGACCAGGGCTTTTCTTTGTAGATAGTTTTCTTATTATGTAGTAAATTTCCTTGATTGTTATTGGTCTATTTAGGGTCTCAATTTCTTCATGTTTCCAACTAGGCAGATTGTGTGATGTTAGAAAGGCCTCCATTTTTTTAAGGTTTTCAAGTTTGTTTCCATACAAGTGTACATAGTAGTCTCTAATGATCTTTTGTATTTCTTCAGGGTTGGATGTGACTTCATCTTTTGTG
>NW_007060445.1:0-313 GCF_000164805.1 Carlito syrichta | reverse complement strand
TTTTAATCTCTCCATTAATGTCTTGATATCTAGATTTGTAGTTTGAGACCCTTCATTCTGAGTGCTCTTCATTGTTAACATTCCGAAGTCAGTTTTCTCAGGGGTCTGGGAGTGACCCATACTTTTCTTTGGGTTTTTCTCCATTTGTGTAGATTTTTCTCTCTCTCCCCCTTTCCCTTCTCTTCTTTAATTCTGTTTTTGAGAGAAGGGGGTTGCTTTTGTTTCACTTGTGCAATATCCTGCTCTTCCTTATGAGGGTCTTCTGGCTTGTTCACTTTTGAGGTTGGAGTGTGGGCTGCTGGCTGTACTTTTT
>NW_007060444.1:0-368 GCF_000164805.1 Carlito syrichta | reverse complement strand
GAATGGAATGGAGAGGAATGGAATGGAGTCGAATGGATTGGAATGGAGAGGAGTGGAATCTAATGCAATGGAGTGGAGATGAAAACAAAGAAATGGAATGGAGTGGAATGGAATAAAATGAACAGGAATGAAATTAACAGGAATGAAATGGAGAGAAATGAAAAGGAGCAGAATGGAATGGAAAGGAATAAAGAGGAATGGAATGGAATGGAATTGAATGGAATGGACTGGAAAATATAAATGGCATGGACAGAAATGGAATGGATAGGATAGGAATTGAATGGAATGGAATCGAATGGAGAGGAAAATGTGGAAAGATATACAATGGAATGTAATGGAGAGGAATGAAATGGAATGGAGTGGAATGG
>NW_007060443.1:0-547 GCF_000164805.1 Carlito syrichta | reverse complement strand
CTTTATACTCCATTACTCTCCATTCTATTACTCTCTATTCTATTCCTCTCCCTTCCATTACTCTCCATTCTATTCCAAATCCATTCCAGGACATTCCTCTCCATTTTTTCCATACCATTTTACTCTATTCCATTCCTTCCCCATTCCATTTCTGTCCATTCCATTCCATGCCAGTACATTCCATTCCAATTCGTTCATTAACTTTCCTTTCTTTACTTTTCCATTCCTCTATATTCCAATCCTCTCCATTCCATTCCAGGACATTCCTCTCCATTTTTTCCATACCATTTTACTCTATTCCATTCCTTCCCCATTCCATTTCTGTCCATTCCATTCCATGCCAGTACATTCCATTCCAATTCGTTCATTAACTTTCCTTTCTTTTCTTTTCCATTCCTCTATATTCCAATCCTCTCCATTCCATTTCATGCCATACCACATCATTCTATTCTTCACCATTATATTCCAATTCATTCCATTCCTCCCAAATCCTTTCCACTCCATTTTGTTCAATGTATCTCTATTCCATTCGATTCAATTCCTTTCC
>NW_007060442.1:0-373 GCF_000164805.1 Carlito syrichta | reverse complement strand
TCTCCATTCCATTACTCTCCATTCTTTTCATCTCCATTCCATTCCATTCGTAGTCATTCCGTTCCATGACATTCATCTCCATTCCTTTCCATTCCATTCCTCTCCATTGCATTACTTTCTAATGCTCTCCATTGTATAACATTGCATCCCACTCCTCTAATTTCCTTTCCTCTTCATTTATTTCCACTTGTCTCCATTCCATTTCACTATTCTGCATTCCATTCCCTTCCTTTCCTCTCCATTCCATTCAATCTATTCCGTTCCTCTTCATTTCCCTCCAATCTATTCCTCTTCATAACATTTCACTACATTTCATTCCATTCAGTTCTATTCCATTCCATGCCTCTCCTTTTAATTCCTCTCCATTCAATTT